>NC_092106.1:41793426-41813426 GCF_045679555.1 Salvelinus alpinus | reverse complement strand
GCAGTATAGAAATGGTTCAGGATTGTGGGAAGGGCAAAAAGGATTGAGTTTTACAGAGGCTGTAGCAGTAGTGTTTTGATTGAGTTTTACAGAGGCTGTAGCAGGAGTGTTTTGATTGAGTTTTACAGAGGCTGTAGCAGGAGTGTTTTGATTGAGCTAATTAATATTTAGCATTTAATGTGAAGGTGACTACAGAACAATGAGATTTCATGTCAAATAATGAACTTGCAGGTTTGATCCTGTTTATACAATATAGCCTTGAGAAGGTTATGGATCAAGGTAGTCATGAATAGCGTCCATTTCATATTTGCAAGCTTGTTTAAAGCGGCAATGTGTGATTAATACACCCCTTTTTTTTACTTTAAAATTAAGGAGATATCGCCATTGATTGTTGAAGAATTTAACTTACTGTATGCCTCATGAACTTAGTTCAACTCTGGTAACCTATCAGAACCTAACATATAAGGTCGTTTTGCTCCATTGTTTGTTAACAATATAATTGTAAACAAACAGAGTGTATAGACTCAAAACATGGTTAAATGTATCATTTTGAACTTATTCAGTAGATGGTAAGTCGGTGTCATTAGCTGTCTACGAATTTGAAAGAGGTAACATTTATTCAGCCCCATCACCCATCCCTCATGTATCAAAACAGTAGTGGGGTGGTGGCTTTGTTGTTGTCTGAACTGCAGATTGCCCCTTTAATGAGCAATACTATTTAGAGGTGTTATGAACGTGAGGATAAATGAACACGTTATACAGAGAACATAAAACAAATGTAGAGGTTATTTTATATTTCAATATTTGGATTGTGTTGTAGGAGGATTCAATTTGGACGCAGTGGGACGTGAAACAGGTTATTATTTTAAATAGTTTGGCTCCGTATGGGGATTTATTCAGTTCTAGTTTCTGATCAAGAGGAATATGCTTCTGTGAAGTAAACTACTGGGTGATTTCTGAGTGGGTTAGTTGCAGCAGTTTCTTCCAGTTGTGTCAATCAGTCCGGTGCTTCTTCCTGAATATAAATCTATTCCCAAGTTTCAAGTGAATTGAGTGATTTCTTTTTTTTTTTGTACTCCATGCACTCCGTAAAGAAATATCAGTGCCTCTGAGGTTTAAGCCCAAACACACTTTTATGTAATCTACAGTTATTTGTTCTGTCTATAAGATAAAACTGTTATTTGTCTTGGAGGAGTCAGAACTTCATCAACAACAACAGTTATTAGTAAAGCATTTAAACATTGTTGTGTCCCAAAATGGCACCTTTATGAAGGGATTAGGATGCCATTTGGAACACAGACCTGTTGTTAGGTTCTATACATGCACACAATCACATGCACCCATACACACGCGCACGCACACACACACACACACGCACACGCACACGCACACGCACACACACACACACACACACACACACACACACACACACACACACACACACACACACACACACACACACACACACACACACACACACAGACAGAACATCATGATTTCATCCTCTCTCACTGCCCTGATAAAACATCATTTTGTTCAATATACACAATTTAGTTAATTGACAAAAGCAAAAAAATACAAAATTCCCAGCCAGTGTGGAATCTTGTTACTTTACGGTGGTTTGGATTTGTAAGAAAATGTAATTTATATAGAGTTAATTTATATATATATATATATATATATATATATATATATATAGTTAATTTATATATAGTTAATTTACATATATTTATATATATATATATATCGTTAATTTATATATGTTTAAATTATATATGTATATATAGTTATATTATATATATTTAATGTATATATATATATAGTTAATTTATATATATTTAATTGATATATATAGTTAATTTATATATATTTAATTTATATAAATATATATATATATATATATATAGTTAATTTATATATATTTAATTGATATATATATTTATATATATATTTTATTTATATATAGTTAATTTATATGCACATCTGTGCTGCAGAGTCTGCCAGCCAGAAAAAGTTATGAGTTTTACCCCATTCTGATTATCATAGATAAAAAAACAAGACAAGCAACTTCTGATGTTAACATCCAGATAACTTTTCAGTTGTGATTTAAAATATAAAGTTGGACGAGACTTGGTTGTTTGCTTTTTACTTACGTCGTCTGGCTCTGTTATAAAACATATCAGATTAAGCGTACATATCAAATGAAACCCTATTCCCTATGTAGTGCACTACTTTTGACCAGAGGGCCCTGGTAGTAGTAGTGCACTACATAGGGAAAAGGGTGCTATTTGATACGCTCACTGAACGTCTGTATCCTCAGTTGATATGAGGAGTTGAAGAATTTATTTCCCAAAAGCCAAATCCACACTTCTTTTCACATTTGTTTTTTTTTCATCAGAAATGTATGCTTATGGGTACCTTCATGTGTGTGTAAAATATGAATGTCCTCAGATGTCTTATTCGTCGATATATCCAATGTTTAGCCGGAATGGATTATTCGTATTCTATATATTTGACTGTGATACGTGGTTGTCTCACATAGCTACCTAAGATGAATGCATCTAACAGTATGTTACAGCTGCAGTCACCACTTCTCCTGTAGTTATAGATAGTCTCCTGGTAGGTCTAACAGTATGTTACAGCAGCAGTCAACACTACTCCTGTAGTTATAGATAGTCTCCTGGTAGGTCTAACAGTATGTTACAGCAGCAGTCAACACTTCTCCTGTAGTTATAGATAGTCTCCTGGTAGGTCTAACAGTATGTTACAGCTGCAGTCACCACTTCTCCTGTAGTTATAGATAGTCTCCTGGTAGGTCTAACAGTATGTTACAGCAGCAGCAGTCAACACTACAACACTACTTATAGATAGTCTCCTGGTAGGTCTAACAGTATGTTACAGCAGCAGTCAACACTTCTCCTGTAGTTATAGATAGTCTCCTGGTAGGTCTAACAGTATGTTACAGCAGCAGCAGTCAACACTACTCCTGTAGTTATAGATAGTCTCCTGGTAGGTCTAACAGTATGTTACAGCAGCAGTCAACACTTCTCCTGTAGTTATAGATAGTCTCCTGGTAGGTCTAACAGTATGTTACAGCAGCAGTCAACACTTCTCCTGTAGTTATAGATAGTCTCCTGGTAGGTCTAACAGTATGTTACAGCAGCAGTCAACACTTCTCCTGTAGTTATAGATAGTCTCCTGGTAGGTCTAACAGTATGTTACAGCTGCAGTCAACACTTCTCCTGTAGTTATAGATAGTCTCCTGGTAGGTCTAACAGTATGTTACAGCAGCAGTCAACACTTCTCCTGTAGTTATAGATAGTCTCCTGGTAGGTCTAACAGTATGTTAGAGCAGCAGTCAACACTTCTCCTGTAGTTATAGATAGTCTCCTGGTAGGTCTAACAGTATGTTACAGCAGCAGTCAACACTTATCCTGTAGTTATAGATAGTCTCCTGGTAGGTCTAACAGTATGTTACAGCAGCAGTCAACACTTCTCCTGTAGTTATAGATAGTCTCCTGGTAGGTCTAACAGTATGTTACAGCAGCAGCAGTCAACACTTCTCCTGTAGTTATAGATAGTCTCCTGGTAGGTCTAACAGTATGTTACAGCAGCAGTCAACACTTATCCTGTAGTTATAGATAGTCTCCTGGTAGGTCTAACAGTATGTTACAGCAGCAGTCAACACTTCTCCTGTAGTTATAGATAGTCTCCTGGTAGGTCTAACAGTATGTTACAGCAGCAGTCAACACTACTCACTACTTATAGATAGTCTCCTGGTAGGTCTAACAGTATGTTACAGCAGCAGTCAACACTTCTCCTGTAGTTATAGATAGTCTCCTGGTAGGTCTAACAGTATGTTACAGCAGCAGCAGTCAACACTCCTCCTGTAGTTATAGATAGTCTCCTGGTAGGTCTAACAGTATGTTACAGCAGCAGTCAACACTTCTCCTGTAGTTATAGATAGTCTCCTGGTAGGTCTAACAGTATGTTACAGCAGCAGTCAACACTTCTCCTGTAGTTATAGATAGTCTCCTGGTAGGTCTAACAGTATGTTACAGCAGCAGTCAACACTTCTCCTGTAGTTATAGATAGTCTCCTGGTAGGTCTAACAGTATGTTACAGCAGCAGTCAACACTTCTCCTGTAGTTATAGATAGTCTCCTGGTAGGTCTAACAGTATGTTACAGCAGCAGTCAACACTTCTCCTGTAGTTATAGATAGTCTCCTGGTAGGTCTAACAGTATGTTACAGCAGCAGTCAACACTCCTCCTGTAGTTATAGATAGTCTCCTGGTAGGTCTAACAGTATGTTACAGCAGCAGTCAACACTTCTCCTGTAGTTATAGATAGTCTCCTGGTAGGTCTAACAGTATGTTACAGCAGCAGCAGTCAACACTTCTCCTGTAGTTATAGATAGTCTCCTGGTAGGTCTAACAGTATGTTACAGCAGCAGCAGTCAACACTTCTCCTGTAGTTATAGATAGTCTCCTGGTAGGTCTAACAGTATGTTACAGCAGCAGCAGTCAACACTTCTCCTGTAGTTATAGATAGTCTCCTGGTAGGTCTAACAGTATGTTACAGCAGCAGTCACCACTTCTCCTGTAGTTATAGATAGTCTCCTGGTAGGTCTAACAGTATGTTACAGCAGCAGCAGTCAACACTTCTCCTGTAGTTATAGATAGTCTCCTGGTAGGTCTAACAGTATGTTACAGCAGCAGTCAACACTTCTCCTGTAGTTATAGATAGTCTCCTGGTAGGTCTAACAGTATGTTACAGCAGCAGCAGTCAACACTTCTCCTGTAGTTATAGATAGTCTCCTGGTAGGTCTAACAGTATGTTACAGCAGCAGCAGTCAACACTTCTCCTGTAGTTATAGATAGTCTCCTGGTAGGTCTAACAGTATGTTACAGCAGCAGCAGTCAACACTCCTCCTGTAGTTATAGATAGTCTCCTGGTAGGTCTAACAGTATGTTACAGCAGCAGCAGTCAACACTTCTCCTGTAGTTATAGATAGTCTCCTGGTAGGTCTAACAGTATGTTACAGCAGCAGCAGTCAACACTTCTCCTGTAGTTATAGATAGTCTCCTGGTAGGTCTAACAGTATGTTACAGCAGCAGCAGTCAACACTCCTCCTGTAGTTATAGATAGTCTCCTGGTAGGTCTAACAGTATGTTACAGCAGCAGCAGTCAACACTTCTCCTGTAGTTATAGATAGTCTCCTGGTAGGTCTAACAGTATGTTACAGCAGCAGTCAACACTTCTCCTGTAGTTATAGATAGTCTCCTGGTAGGTCTAACAGTATGTTACAGCAGCAGTCAACACTTCTCCTGTAGTTATAGATAGTCTCCTGGTAGGTCTAACAGTATGTTACAGCAGCAGTCAACACTTCTCCTGTAGTTATAGATAGTCTCCTGGTAGGTCTAACAGTATGTTACAGCAGCAGTCAACACTTCTCCTGTAGTTATAGATAGTCTCCTGGTAGGTCTAACAGTATGTTACAGCAGCAGTCAACACTCCGCCTGTAGTTATAGATAGTCTCCTGGTAGGTCTAATAGTATGTTACAGCAGCAGTCAACACTTCTCCTCTAGTTATAGATAGTCTCCTGGTAGGTCTAACAGTATGTTACAGCAGCAGTCAACAGTTCTCCTGTAGTTATAGATAGTCTCCTGGTAGGTCTAACAGTATGTTACAGCAGCAGCAGTCAACACTCCTCCTGTAGTTATAGATAGTCTCCTGGTAGGTCTAACAGTATGTTACAGCAGCAGCAGTCAACACTCCTCCTGTAGTTATAGATAGTCTCCTGGTAGGTCTAACAGTATGTTACAGCAGCAGTCAACACTTCTCCTGTAGTTATAGATAGTCTCCTGGTAGGTCTAACAGTATGTTACAGCAGCAGCAGTCAACACTTCTCCTGTAGTTATAGATAGTCTCCTGGTAGGTCTAACAGTATGTTACAGCAGCAGTCAACACTTCTCCTGTAGTTATAGATAGTCTCCTGGTAGGTCTAACAGTATGTTACAGCAGCAGTCAACACTTCTCCTGTAGTTATAGATAGTCTCCTGGTAGGTCTAACAGTATGTTACAGCAGCAGTCAACACTTCTCCTGTAGTTATAGATAGTCTCCTGGTAGGTCTAACAGTATGTTACAACAGCAGCAGTCAACACTCCTCCTGTAGTTATAGATAGTCTCCTGGTAGGTCTAACAGTATGTTACAGCAGCAGTCAACACTCCTCCTGTAGTTATAGATAGTCTCCTGGTAGGTCTAACAGTATGTTACAGCAGCAGTCAACACTTCTCCTGTAGTTATAGATAGTCTCCTGGTAGGTCTAACAGTATGTTACAGCAGCAGTCAACACTTCTCCTGTAGTTATAGATAGTCTCCTGGTAGGTCTAACAGTATGTTACAGCAGCAGTCAACACTTCTCCTGTAGTTATAGATAGTCTCCTGGTAGGTCTAACAGTATGTTACAGCAGCAGCAGTCAACACTCCTCCTGTAGTTATAGATAGTCTCCTGGTAGGTCTAACAGTATGTTACAGCAGCAGTCAACACTTCTCCTGTAGTTATAGATAGTCTCCTGGTAGGTCTAACAGTATGTTACAGCAGCAGTCAACACTTATCCTGTAGTTATAGATAGTCTCCTGGTAGGTCTAACAGTATGTTACAGCAGCAGTCAACACTTCTCCTGTAGTTATAGATAGTCTCCTGGTAGGTCTAACAGTATGTTACAGCAGCAGTCAACACTTCTCCTGTAGTTATAGATAGTCTCCTGGTAGGTCTAACAGTATGTTACAGCAGCAGTCAACACTTCTCCTGTAGTTATAGATAGTCTCCTGGTAGGTCTAACAGTATGTTACAGCAGCAGTCAACACTTCTCCTGTAGTTATAGATAGTCTCCTGGTAGGTCTAACAGTATGTTACAGCAGCAGTCAACACTTCTCCTGTAGTTATAGATAGTCTCCTGGTAGGTCTAACAGTATGTTACAGCAGCAGCAGTCAACACTACTCCTGTAGTTATAGATAGTCTCCTGGTAGGTCTAACAGTATGTTACAGCAGCAGCAGTCAACACTACTCCTGTAGTTATAGATAGTCTCCTGGTAGGTCTAACAGTATGTTACAGCAGCAGCAGTCAACACTACTCCTGTAGTTATAGATTGTCTCCTGGTAGGTCTAACAGTATGTTACAGCAGCAGCAGTCAACACTACTCCTGTAGTTATAGATAGTCTCCTGGTAGGTCTAACAGTATGTTACAGCAGCAGCAGTCAACACTACTCCTGTAGTTATAGATAGTCTCCTGGTAGGTCTAACAGTATGTTACAGCAGCAGCAGTCAACACTTCTCCTGTAGTTATAGATAGTCTCCTGGTAGGTCTAACAGTATGTTACAGCAGCAGCAGTCAACACTTCTCCTGTAGTTATAGATAGTCTCCTGGTAGGTCTAACAGTATGTTACAGCAGCAGTCAACACTTCTCCTGTAGTTATAGATAGTCTCCTGGTAGGTCTAACAGTATGTTACAGCAGCAGTCAACACTTCTCCTGTAGTTATAGATAGTCTCCTGGTAGGTCTAACAGTATGTTACAACAGCAGCAGTCAACACTCCTCCTGTAGTTATAGATAGTCTCCTGGTAGGTCTAACAGTATGTTACAGCAGCAGTCAACACTCCTCCTGTAGTTATAGATAGTCTCCTGGTAGGTCTAATAGTATGTTACAGCAGCAGTCAACACTTCTCCTGTAGTTATAGATAGTCTCCTGGTAGGTCTAACAGTATGTTACAGCAGCAGTCAACACTTCTCCTGTAGTTATAGATAGTCTCCTGGTAGGTCTAACAGTATGTTACAGCAGCAGCAGTCAACACTCCTCCTGTAGTTATAGATAGTCTCCTGGTAGGTCTAACAGTATGTTACAGCAGCAGTCAACACTTCTCCTGTAGTTATAGATAGTCTCCTGGTAGGTCTAACAGTATGTTAAAGCAGCAGTCAACACTTCTCCTGTAGTTATAGATAGTCTCCTGGTAGGTCTAACAGTATGTTACAGCAGCAGTCAACACTTCTCCTGTAGTTATAGATAGTCTCCTGGTAGGTCTAACAGTATGTTACAGCAGCAGTCAACACTTCTCCTGTAGTTATAGATAGTCTCCTGGTAGGTCTAACAGTATGTTACAGCAGCAGTCAACACTTCTCCTGTAGTTATAGATAGTCTCCTGGTAGGTCTAACAGTATGTTACAGCAGCAGTCAACACTCCTCCTGTAGTTATAGATAGTCTCCTGGTAGGTCTAACAGTATGTTACAGCAGCAGTCAACACTTCTCCTGTAGTTATAGATAGTCTCCTGGTAGGTCTAACAGTATGTTACAGCAGCAGCAGTCAACACTTCTCCTGTAGTTATAGATAGTCTCCTGGTAGGTCTAACAGTATGTTACAGCAGCAGCAGTCAACACTTCTCCTGTAGTTATAGATAGTCTCCTGGTAGGTCTAACAGTATGTTACAGCAGCAGCAGTCAACACTTCTCCTGTAGTTATAGATAGTCTCCTGGTAGGTCTAACAGTATGTTACAGCAGCAGTCACCACTTCTCCTGTAGTTATAGATAGTCTCCTGGTAGGTCTAACAGTATGTTACAGCAGCAGCAGTCAACACTTCTCCTGTAGTTATAGATAGTCTCCTGGTAGGTCTAACAGTATGTTACAGCAGCAGTCAACACTTCTCCTGTAGTTATAGATAGTCTCCTGGTAGGTCTAACAGTATGTTACAGCAGCAGCAGTCAACACTTCTCCTGTAGTTATAGATAGTCTCCTGGTAGGTCTAACAGTATGTTACAGCAGCAGCAGTCAACACTTCTCCTGTAGTTATAGATAGTCTCCTGGTAGGTCTAACAGTATGTTACAGCAGCAGCAGTCAACACTCCTCCTGTAGTTATAGATAGTCTCCTGGTAGGTCTAACAGTATGTTACAGCAGCAGCAGTCAACACTTCTCCTGTAGTTATAGATAGTCTCCTGGTAGGTCTAACAGTATGTTACAGCAGCAGCAGTCAACACTTCTCCTGTAGTTATAGATAGTCTCCTGGTAGGTCTAACAGTATGTTACAGCAGCAGCAGTCAACACTCCTCCTGTAGTTATAGATAGTCTCCTGGTAGGTCTAACAGTATGTTACAGCAGCAGTCAACACTTCTCCTGTAGTTATAGATAGTCTCCTGGTAGGTCTAACAGTATGTTACAGCAGCAGCAGTCAACACTTCTCCTGTAGTTATAGATAGTCTCCTGGTAGGTCTAACAGTATGTTACAGCAGCAGTCAACACTTCTCCTGTAGTTATAGATAGTCTCCTGGTAGGTCTAACAGTATGTTACAGCAGCAGTCAACACTTCTCCTGTAGTTATAGATAGTCTCCTGGTAGGTCTAACAGTATGTTACAGCAGCAGTCAACACTTCTCCTGTAGTTATAGATAGTCTCCTGGTAGGTCTAACAGTATGTTACAGCAGCAGTCAACACTTCTCCTGTAGTTATAGATAGTCTCCTGGTAGGTCTAACAGTATGTTACAGCAGCAGTCAACACTCCTCCTGTAGTTATAGATAGTCTCCTGGTAGGTCTAATAGTATGTTACAGCAGCAGTCAACACTTCTCCTCTAGTTATAGATAGTCTCCTGGTAGGTCTAACAGTATGTTACAGCAGCAGTCAACAGTTCTCCTGTAGTTATAGATAGTCTCCTGGTAGGTCTAACAGTATGTTACAGCAGCAGCAGTCAACACTCCTCCTGTAGTTATAGATAGTCTCCTGGTAGGTCTAACAGTATGTTACAGCAGCAGCAGTCAACACTCCTCCTGTAGTTATAGATAGTCTCCTGGTAGGTCTAACAGTATGTTACAGCAGCAGTCAACACTTCTCCTGTAGTTATAGATAGTCTCCTGGTAGGTCTAACAGTATGTTACAGCAGCAGTCAACACTTATCCTGTAGTTATAGATAGTCTCCTGGTAGGTCTAACAGTATGTTACAGCAGCAGTCAACACTTCTCCTGTAGTTATAGATAGTCTCCTGGTAGGTCTAACAGTATGTTACAGCAGCAGTCAACACTTCTCCTGTAGTTATAGATAGTCTCCTGGTAGGTCTAACAGTATGTTACAGCAGCAGTCAACACTTCTCCTGTAGTTATAGATAGTCTCCTGGTAGGTCTAACAGTATGTTACAGCAGCAGTCAACACTTCTCCTGTAGTTATAGATAGTCTCCTGGTAGGTCTAACAGTATGTTACAGCAGCAGTCAACACTTCTCCTGTAGTTATAGATAGTCTCCTGGTAGGTCTAACAGTATGTTACAGCAGCAGTCAACACTTCTCCTGTAGTTATAGATAGTCTCCTGGTAGGTCTAACAGTATGTTACAGCAGCAGTCAACACTTCTCCTGTAGTTATAGATAGTCTCCTGGTAGGTCTAACAGTATGTTACAACAGCAGCAGTCAACACTCCTCCTGTAGTTATAGATAGTCTCCTGGTAGGTCTAACAGTATGTTACAGCAGCAGTCAACACTCCTCCTGTAGTTATAGATAGTCTCCTGGTAGGTCTAACAGTATGTTACAGCAGCAGTCAACACTTCTCCTGTAGTTATAGATAGTCTCCTGGTAGGTCTAACAGTATGTTACAGCAGCAGTCAACACTTCTCCTGTAGTTATAGATAGTCTCCTGGTAGGTCTAACAGTATGTTACAGCAGCAGCAGTCAACACTCCTCCTGTAGTTATAGATAGTCTCCTGTTAGGTCTAACAGTATGTTACAGCAGCAGTCAACACTTCTCCTGTAGTTATAGATAGTCTCCTGGTAGGTCTAACAGTATGTTACAGCAGCAGTCAACACTTATCCTGTAGTTATAGATAGTCTCCTGGTAGGTCTAACAGTATGTTACAGCAGCAGTCAACACTTCTCCTGTAGTTATAGATAGTCTCCTGGTAGGTCTAACAGTATGTTACAGCAGCAGTCAACACTTCTCCTGTAGTTATAGATAGTCTCCTGGTAGGTCTAACAGTATGTTACAGCAGCAGTCAACACTTATCCTGTAGTTATAGATAGTCTCCTGGTAGGTCTAACAGTATGTTACAGCAGCAGTCAACACTTCTCCTGTAGTTATAGATAGTCTCCTGGTAGGTCTAACAGTATGTTACAGCAGCAGTCAACACTTCTCCTGTAGTTATAGATAGTCTCCTGGTAGGTCTAACAGTATGTTACAGCAGCAGTCAACACTTCTCTTGTAGTTATAGATAGTCTCCTGGTAGGTCTAACAGTATGTTACAGCAGCAGTCAACACTTATCCTGTAGTTATAGATAGTCTCCTGGTAGGTCTAACAGTATGTTACAGCAGCAGTCAACACTTCTCCTGTAGTTATAGATAGTCTCCTGGTAGGTCTAACAGTATGTTACAGCAGCAGTCAACACTTCTCCTGTAGTTATAGATAGTCTCCTGGTAGGTCTAACAGTATGTTACAGCAGCAGTCAACACTTCTCCTGTAGTTATAGATAGTCTCCTGGTAGGTCTAACAGTATGTTACAGCAGCAGTCAACAC
Source organism: Salvelinus alpinus (assembly GCF_045679555.1). Taxonomy (NCBI): domain Eukaryota; kingdom Metazoa; phylum Chordata; class Actinopteri; order Salmoniformes; family Salmonidae; genus Salvelinus; species Salvelinus alpinus. The sequence continues at coordinate 41,801,872 of NC_092106.1, read as the reverse complement.
TTATCCTGTAGTTATAGATAGTCTCCTGGTAGGTCTAACAGTATGTTACAGCAGCAGTCAACACTTCTCCTGTAGTTATAGATAGTCTCCTGGTAGGTCTAACAGTATGTTACAGCAGCAGTCAACACTTCTCCTGTAGTTATAGATAGTCTCCTGGTAGGTCTAACAGTATGTTACAGCAGCAGTCAACACTTCTCTTGTAGTTATAGATAGTCTCCTGGTAGGTCTAACAGTATGTTACAGCAGCAGCAGTCAACACTTCTCCTGTAGTTATAGATAGTCTCCTGGTAGGTCTAACAGTATGTTACAGCAGCAGTCAACACTTCTCCTGTAGTTATAGATAGTCTCCTGGTAGGTCTAACAGTATGTTACAGCAGCAGTCAACACTTCTCCTGTAGTTATAGATAGTCTCCTGGTAGGTCTAACAGTATGTTACAACAGCAGCAGTCAACACTCCTCCTGTAGTTATAGATAGTCTCCTGGTAGGTCTAACAGTATGTTACAGCAGCAGTCAACACTCCTCCTGTAGTTATAGATAGTCTCCTGGTAGGTCTAACAGTATGTTACAGCAGCAGTCAACACTTCTCCTGTAGTTATAGATAGTCTCCTGGTAGGTCTAACAGTATGTTACAGCAGCAGTCAACACTTCTCCTGTAGTTATAGATAGTCTCCTGGTAGGTCTAACAGTTTGTTACAGCAGCAGCAGTCAACACTCCTCCTGTAGTTATAGATAGTCTCCTGGTAGGTCTAACAGTATGTTACAGCAGCAGTCAACACTTCTCCTGTAGTTATAGATAGTCTCCTGGTAGGTCTAACAGTATGTTACAGCAGCAGTCAACACTTCTCCTGTAGTTATAGATAGTCTCCTGGTAGGTCTAACAGTATGTTACAGCAGCAGCAGTCAACACTCCTCCTGTAGTTATAGATAGTCTCCTGGTAGGTCTAACAGTATGTTACAGCAGCAGCAGTCAACACTCCTCCTGTAGTTATAGATAGTCTCCTGGTAGGTCTAACAGTATGTTACAGCAGCAGTCAACACTTCTCCTGTAGTTATAGATAGTCTCCTGGTAGGTCTAACAGTATGTTACAGCAGCAGTCAACACTTATCCTGTAGTTATAGATAGTCTCCTGGTAGGTCTAACAGTATGTTACAGCAGCAGTCAACACTTCTCCTGTAGTTATAGATAGTCTCCTGGTAGGTCTAACAGTATGTTACAGCAGCAGTCAACACTTCTCCTGTAGTTATAGATAGTCTCCTGGTAGGTCTAACAGTATGTTACAGCAGCAGTCAACACTTCTCCTGTAGTTATAGATAGTCTCCTGGTAGGTCTAACAGTATGTTACAGCAGCAGTCAACACTTCTCCTGTAGTTATAGATAGTCTCCTGGTAGGTCTAACAGTATGTTACAGCAGCAGTCAACACTTCTCCTGTAGTTATAGATAGTCTCCTGGTAGGTCTAACAGTATGTTACAGCAGCAGTCAACACTTCTCCTGTAGTTATAGATAGTCTCCTGGTAGGTCTAACAGTATGTTACAGCAGCAGTCAACACTTCTCCTGTAGTTATAGATAGTCTCCTGGTAGGTCTAACAGTATGTTACAACAGCAGCAGTCAACACTCCTCCTGTAGTTATAGATAGTCTCCTGGTAGGTCTAACAGTATGTTACAGCAGCAGTCAACACTCCTCCTGTAGTTATAGATAGTCTCCTGGTAGGTCTAACAGTATGTTACAGCAGCAGTCAACACTTCTCCTGTAGTTATAGATAGTCTCCTGGTAGGTCTAACAGTATGTTACAGCAGCAGTCAACACTTCTCCTGTAGTTATAGATAGTCTCCTGGTAGGTCTAACAGTATGTTACAGCAGCAGCAGTCAACACTCCTCCTGTAGTTATAGATAGTCTCCTGTTAGGTCTAACAGTATGTTACAGCAGCAGTCAACACTTCTCCTGTAGTTATAGATAGTCTCCTGGTAGGTCTAACAGTATGTTACAGCAGCAGTCAACACTTATCCTGTAGTTATAGATAGTCTCCTGGTAGGTCTAACAGTATGTTACAGCAGCAGTCAACACTTCTCCTGTAGTTATAGATAGTCTCCTGGTAGGTCTAACAGTATGTTACAGCAGCAGTCAACACTTCTCCTGTAGTTATAGATAGTCTCCTGGTAGGTCTAACAGTATGTTACAGCAGCAGTCAACACTTATCCTGTAGTTATAGATAGTCTCCTGGTAGGTCTAACAGTATGTTACAGCAGCAGTCAACACTTCTCCTGTAGTTATAGATAGTCTCCTGGTAGGTCTAACAGTATGTTACAGCAGCAGTCAACACTTCTCCTGTAGTTATAGATAGTCTCCTGGTAGGTCTAACAGTATGTTACAGCAGCAGTCAACACTTCTCTTGTAGTTATAGATAGTCTCCTGGTAGGTCTAACAGTATGTTACAGCAGCAGTCAACACTTATCCTGTAGTTATAGATAGTCTCCTGGTAGGTCTAACAGTATGTTACAGCAGCAGTCAACACTTCTCCTGTAGTTATAGATAGTCTCCTGGTAGGTCTAACAGTATGTTACAGCAGCAGTCAACACTTCTCCTGTAGTTATAGATAGTCTCCTGGTAGGTCTAACAGTATGTTACAGCAGCAGTCAACACTTCTCCTGTAGTTATAGATAGTCTCCTGGTAGGTCTAACAGTATGTTACAGCAGCAGCAGTCAACACTTCTCCTGTAGTTATAGATAGTCTCCTGGTAGGTCTAACAGTATGTTACAGCAGCAGTCAACACTTCTCCTGTAGTTATAGATAGTCTCCTGGTAGGTCTAACAGTATGTTACAGCAGCAGTCAACACTTCTCCTGTAGTTATAGATAGTCTCCTGGTAGGTCTAACAGTATGTTACAGCAGCAGTCAACACTTCTCCTGTAGTTATAGATAGTCTCCTGGTAGGTCTAACAGTATGTTACAGCAGCAGCAGTCAACACTTCTCCTGTAGTTATAGATAGTCTCCTGGTAGGTCTAACAGTATGTTACAGCAGCAGTCAACACTTCTCCTGTAGTTATAGATAGTCTCCTGGTAGGTCTAACAGTATGTTACAGCAGCAGTCAACACTTCTCCTGTAGTTATAGATAGTCTCCTGGTAGGTCTAACAGTATGTTACAACAGCAGCAGTCAACACTCCTCCTGTAGTTATAGATAGTCTCCTGGTAGGTCTAACAGTATGTTACAGCAGCAGTCAACACTTCTCCTGTAGTTATAGATAGTCTCCTGGTAGGTCTAACAGTATGTTACAGCAGCAGTCAACACTTCTCCTGTAGTTATAGATAGTCTCCTGGTAGGTCTAACAGTATGTTACAACAGCAGCAGTCAACACTTCTCCTGTAGTTATAGATAGTCTCCTGGTAGGTCTAACAGTATGTTACAGCAGCAGTCAACACTCCTCCTGTAGTTATAGATAGTCTCCTGGTAGGTCTAATAGTATGTTACAGCAGCAGTCAACACTTCTCCTCTAGTTATAGATAGTCTCCTGGTAGGTCTAACAGTATGTTACAGCAGCAGTCAACAGTTCTCCTGTAGTTATAGATAGTCTCCTGGTAGGTCTAACAGTATGTTACAGCAGCAGCAGTCAACACTCCTCCTGTAGTTATAGATAGTCTCCTGGTAGGTCTAACAGTATGTTACAGCAGCAGCAGTCAACACTCCTCCTGTAGTTATAGATAGTCTCCTGGTAGGTCTAACAGTATGTTACAGCAGCAGTCAACACTTCTCCTGTAGTTATAGATAGTCTCCTGGTAGGTCTAACAGTATGTTACAGCAGCAGTCAACACTTCTCCTGTAGTTATAGATAGTCTCCTGGTAGGTCTAACAGTATGTTACAGCAGCAGTCAACACTTCTCCTGTAGTTATAGATAGTCTCCTGGTAGGTCTAACAGTATGTTACAGCAGCAGTCAACACTTCTCCTGTAGTTATAGATAGTCTCCTGGTAGGTCTAACAGTATGTTACAGCAGCAGTCAACACTCCTCCTGTAGTTATAGATAGTCTCCTGGTAGGTCTAATAGTATGTTACAGCAGCAGTCAACACTTCTCCTCTAGTTATAGATAGTCTCCTGGTAGGTCTAACAGTATGTTACAGCAGCAGTCAACAGTTCTCCTGTAGTTATAGATAGTCTCCTGGTAGGTCTAACAGTATGTTACAGCAGCAGCAGTCAACACTCCTCCTGTAGTTATAGATAGTCTCCTGGTAGGTCTAACAGTATGTTACAGCAGCAGCAGTCAACACTCCTCCTGTAGTTATAGATAGTCTCCTGGTAGGTCTAACAGTATGTTACAGCAGCAGTCAACACTTCTCCTGTAGTTATAGATAGTCTCCTGGTAGGTCTAACAGTATGTTACAGCAGCAGTCAACACTTATCCTGTAGTTATAGATAGTCTCCTGGTAGGTCTAACAGTATGTTACAGCAGCAGTCAACACTTCTCCTGTAGTTATAGATAGTCTCCTGGTAGGTCTAACAGTATGTTACAGCAGCAGTCAACACTTCTCCTGTAGTTATAGATAGTCTCCTGGTAGGTCTAACAGTATGTTACAGCAGCAGTCAACACTTCTCCTGTAGTTATAGATAGTCTCCTGGTAGGTCTAACAGTATGTTACAGCAGCAGCAGTCAACACTTCTCCTGTAGTTATAGATAGTCTCCTGGTAGGTCTAACAGTATGTTACAGCAGCAGTCAACACTTCTCCTGTAGTTATAGATAGTCTCCTGGTAGGTCTAACAGTATGTTACAGCAGCAGTCAACACTTCTCCTGTAGTTATAGATAGTCTCCTGGTAGGTCTAACAGTATGTTACAGCAGCAGTCAACACTTCTCCTGTAGTTATAGATAGTCTCCTGGTAGGTCTAACAGTATGTTACAACAGCAGCAGTCAACACTCCTCCTGTAGTTATAGATAGTCTCCTGGTAGGTCTAACAGTATGTTACAGTAGCAGTCAACACTCCTCCTGTAGTTATAGATAGTCTCCTGGTAGGTCTAACAGTATGTTACAGCAGCAGTCAACACTTCTCCTGTAGTTATAGATAGTCTCCTGGTAGGTCTAACAGTATGTTACAGCAGCAGTCAACACTTCTCCTGTAGTTATAGATAGTCTCCTGGTAGGTCTAACAGTATGTTACAGCAGCAGCAGTCAACACTCCTCCTGTAGTTATAGATAGTCTCCTGGTAGGTCTAACAGTATGTTACAGCAGCAGTCAACACTTCTCCTGTAGTTATAGATAGTCTCCTGGTAGGTCTAACAGTATGTTACAGCAGCAGTCAACACTTATCCTGTAGTTATAGATAGTCTCCTGGTAGGTCTAACAGTATGTTACAGCAGCAGTCAACACTTCTCCTGTAGTTATAGATAGTCTCCTGGTAGGTCTAACAGTATGTTACAGCAGCAGTCAACACTTCTCCTGTAGTTATAGATAGTCTCCTGGTAGGTCTAACAGTATGTTACAGCAGCAGTCAACACTTCTCCTGTAGTTATAGATAGTCTCCTGGTAGGTCTAACAGTATGTTACAGCAGCAGTCAACACTTCTCCTGTAGTTATAGATAGTCTCCTGGTAGGTCTAACAGTATGTTACAGCAGCAGTCAACACTTCTCCTGTAGTTATAGATAGTCTCCTGGTAGGTCTAACAGTATGTTACAGCAGCAGTCAACACTTCTCTTGTAGTTATAGATAGTCTCCTGGTAGGTCTAACAGTATGTTACAGCAGCAGTCAACACTTATCCTGTAGTTATAGATAGTCTCCTGGTAGGTCTAACAGTATGTTACAGCAGCAGTCAACACTTCTCCTGTAGTTATAGATAGTCTCCTGGTAGGTCTAACAGTATGTTACAGCAGCAGTCAACACTTCTCCTGTAGTTATAGATAGTCTCCTGGTAGGTCTAACAGTATGTTACAGCAGCAGTCAACACTTCTCCTGTAGTTATAGATAGTCTCCTGGTAGGTCTAACAGTATGTTACAGCAGCAGTCACCACTTCTCCTGTAGTTATAGATAGTCTCCTGGTAGGTCTAACAGTATGTTACAGCAGCAGCAGTCAACACTTCTCCTGTAGTTATAGATAGTCTCCTGGTAGGTCTAACAGTATGTTACAGCAGCAGTCAACACTTCTCCTGTAGTTATAGATAGTCTCCTGGTAGGTCTAACAGTATGTTACAGCAGCAGTCAACACTTCTCCTGTAGTTATAGATAGTCTCCTGGTAGGTCTAACAGTATGTTACAGCAGCAGCAGTCAACACTTCTCCTGTAGTTATAGATAGTCTCCTGGTAGGTCTAACAGTATGTTACAGCAGCAGTCAACACTTCTCCTGTAGTTATAGATAGTCTCCTGGTAGGTCTAACAGTATGTTACAGCAGCAGTCAACACTTCTCCTGTAGTTATAGATAGTCTCCTGGTAGGTCTAACAGTATGTTACAACAGCAGCAGTCAACACTCCTCCTGTAGTTATAGATAGTCTCCTGGTAGGTCTAACAGTATGTTACAGCAGCAGTCAACACTCCTCCTGTAGTTATAGATAGTCTCCTGGTAGGTCTAACAGTATGTTACAGCAGCAGTCAACACTTCTCCTGTAGTTATAGATAGTCTCCTGGTAGGTCTAACAGTATGTTACAGCAGCAGTCAACACTTCTCCTGTAGTTATAGATAGTCTCCTGGTAGGTCTAACAGTATGTTACAGCAGCAGCAGTCAACACTCCTCCTGTAGTTATAGATAGTCTCCTGGTAGGTCTAACAGTATGTTACAGCAGCAGTCAACACTTCTCCTGTAGTTATAGATAGTCTCCTGGTAGGTCTAACAGTATGTTACAGCAGCAGGCAACACTTATCCTGTAGTTATAGATAGTCTCCTGGTAGGTCTAACAGTATGTTACAGCAGCAGTCAACACTTCTCCTGTAGTTATAGATAGTCTCCTGGTAGGTCTAACAGTATGTTACAGCAGCAGTCAACACTTCTCCTGTAGTTATAGATAGTCTCCTGGTAGGTCTAACAGTATGTTACAGCAGCAGTCAACACTTCTCCTGTAGTTATAGATAGTCTCCTGGTAGGTCTAACAGTATGTTACAGCAGCAGTCAACACTTCTCCTGTAGTTATAGATAGTCTCCTGGTAGGTCTAACAGTATGTTACAGCAGCAGTCAACACTTCTCCTGTAGTTATAGATAGTCTCCTGGTAGGTCTAACAGTATGTTACAGCAGCAGTCAACACTTCTCCTGTAGTTATAGATAGTCTCCTGGTAGGTCTAACAGTATGTTACAGCAGCAGTCAACACTTCTCCTGTAGTTATAGATAGTCTCCTGGTAGGTCTAACCGTATGTTACAGCAGCAGTCAACACTTCTCCTGTAGTTATAGATAGTCTCCTGGTAGGTCTAACAGTATGTTACAGCAGCAGTCAACACTTCTCCTGTAGTTATAGATAGTCTCCTGGTAGGTCTAACAGTATGTTACAGCAGCAGTCAACACTCCTCCTGTAGTTATAGATAGTCTCCTGGTAGGTCTAACAGTATGTTACAGCAGCAGTCAACACTCCTCCTGTAGTTATAGATAGTCTCCTGGTAGGTATAACAGTATGTTACAGCAGCAGCAGTCAACACTCCTCCTGTAGTTATAGATATTCTCCTGGTAGGTCTAACAGTATGTTACAGCAGCAGTCAACACTTCTCCTGTAGTTATAGATAGTCTCCTGGTAGGTCTAACAGTATGTTACAGCAGCAGCAGTCAACACTTCTCCTGTAGTTATAGATAGTCTCCTGGTAGGTCTAACAGTATGTTACAGCAGCAGTCAACACTTCTCCTGTAGTTATAGATAGTCTCCTGGTAGGTCTAACAGTATGTTACAGCAGCAGCAGTCAACACTCCTCCTGTAGTTATAGATAGTCTCCTGGTAGGTCTAACAGGATGTTACAGCAGCAGTCAACACTTCTCCTGTAGTTATAGATAGTCTCCTGGTAGGTCTAACAGTATGTTACAGCAGCAGCAGTCAACACTTCTCCTGTAGTTATAGATAGTCTCCTGGTAGGTCTAACAGTATGTTACAGCAGCAGCAGTCAACACTTCTCCTGTAGTTATAGATAGTCTCCTGGTAGGTCTAACAGTATGTTACAGCAGCAGTCAACACTTCTCCTGTAGTTATAGATAGTCTCCTGGTAGGTCTAACAGTATGTTACAGCAGCAGTCAACACTTCTCCTGTAGTTATAGATAGTCTCCTGGTAGGTCTAACAGTATGTTACAGCAGCAGTCAACACTCCTCCTGTAGTTATAGATAGTCTCCTGGTAGGTCTAACAGTATGTTACAGCAGCAGTCAACACTCCTCCTGTAGTTATAGATAGTCTCCTGGTAGGTCTAACAGTATGTTACAGCAGCAGTCAACACTACTCCTGTAGTTATAGATAGTCTCCTGGTAGGTCTAACAGTATG
>NC_092106.1:41728426-41788426 GCF_045679555.1 Salvelinus alpinus | reverse complement strand
TCAGGTGGTGGAAAATACGAATTTTTGTATTATCCATATTTGTGGCCAATGAATGGTGTGGTGTGGTTATCGGGGAGAGGTATTTAATTAAATGGTGTGGTGGGTCTTTCCTTTATTATATTTAAATGTCGCCAACAAAACAAGAAACGAAGTAACAACCGTGAAGCTTAACAGGGCTATAGTGCCACTAACAAAGATAACTACCCACAAACACCAAAGGAAAAAAGGCTGCCTAAGTATGATTCCCAATCAGAGACAACGATAGACAACTGTCCCTGATTGAGAACCATACCCGGCCAAAACATAGAAATACAAAACATAGAAATAAAGAAACTAGAATGCCCACCCTAGTCACACCTTGGCCTAACCAAAATAGAGAATAAAAACCTCTCTATGGCCAGGGCATGACAGAGACTCTCTAAGAGGGTAGACTCTCTCAGAGTGTAGACTCTCTCAGAGGGTAGACTCTCTCGGAGGGTAGACTCTCTCGGAGGGTAGACTCTCTCGGAGGGTAGACTCTCTCGGAGGGTAGACTCTCTCGGAGGGTAGACTCTCTCGGAGGGTAGACTCTCTCGGAGGGTAGACTCTCTCGGAGGGTAGACTCTCTCGGAGGGTAGACTCTCTCGGAGGGTAGACTCTCTCGGAGGGTAGACTCTCTCAGAGGGTAGACTCTCTCAGAGGGTAGACTCTCTCAGAGGGTAGACTCTCTCAGAGGGTAGACTCTCTAAGAGGGTAGACTCTCTAAGAGGGTAGACTCTCTCAGATGGTAGACTCCAAAACATAAAGGTGTCTAATACGATGTGCCATTCAGCCGTACAGCCCATTACACCAAACACTTTCTTGGCAGACACCTCTCGCATATTCAGCCTGTACCGAGAATTTGGGTCTAAAAGGATGAAAATTATATTGGCACACCTCACTGCTGAACCCTTCGGCGCCTGCAAGCTGTGTCTTCACCCAGATGTTGGAGTCTGACCAATCAGAGGGTGCAATCTATGCCTCTGTCCAATGAGATGCTGGCATCTGTGCCCCAGTGAAAGTGGATGAGGTTTAGAAGCTCAAGCTGGATCTGTGTGTCTCCTCTGTCCTGCCCTGGTTCTAACACTCTTAATCAAACCTGCATCACCTCTGTCCTGCCCTGGTTCTAACACTCTTAATCAAACCTGCATCACCTCTGTCCTGCCCTGGTTCTAACACTCTTAATCAAACCTGCATCACCTCTGTCCTGCCCTGGTTCTAACACTCTTAATCAAACCTGCATCACCTCTGTCCTGCCCTGGTTCTAACACTCTTAATCAAACCTGCATCACCTCTGTCCTGCCCTGGTTCTAACACTCTTAATCAAACCTGCATCACCTCTGTCCTGCCCTGGTTCTAACACTCTTAATCAAACCTGCATCACCTCTGTCCTGCCCTGGTTCTAACACTCTTAATCAAACCTGCATCACCTCTGTCCTGCCCTGGTTCTAACACTCTTAATCAAACCTGCATCACATCTGTCCTGCCCTGGTTCTAACACTCTTAATCAAACCTGCCTCACCTCTGTCCTGCCCTGGTTCTAACACTCTTAATCAAACCTGCATCACCTCTGTCCTGCCCTGGTTCTAACACTCTTAATCAAACCTGCATCACCTCTGTCCTGCCCTGGTTCTAACACTCTTAATCAAACCTGCATCACCTCTGTCCTGCCCTGGTTCTAACACTCTTAATCAAACCTGCATCACCTCTGTCCTGCCCTGGTTCTAACACTCTTAATCAAACCTGCATCACCTCTGTCCTGCCCTGGTTCTAACACTCTTAATCAAACCTGCCTCACCTCTGTCCTGCCCTGGTTCTAACACTCTTAATCAAACCTGCATCACCTCTGTCCTGCCCTGGTTCTAACACTCTTAATCAAACCTGCAGCCCTGCATCGTGGTTCTGTTATACCCCTGCGGTAAAGTCATGGATCTTCCCTTCACTACGCAACGGGAGGAGATGAGGAGAACGGAGACAGACAGGCAGACAGACGTTTGCCATTGTCAAACACCTGAAATAAGCTTTTTCTACAGCCAGTATTTTCTGCATACCTCTTGAGCTGTCTGTTCTAAAGAAACAGAATATGCTTCTCTGCATTTCTGTAACAATCTGGGTAAAATATTGAAAGGAATGTCAGTTTTATTCAGTACATTTAGTAATAAATTTTTACTTGCTTTTCTAAAGTCTAGCAGCCTTGGCAGCAGGCAGATAAGATAGTTATAAAGAAGCTACTATAACTGTACTGATAGTTTGATTTGGCTTACAGAGAAACAAAACATTTTAGTTGTATTTATTCATCAAGAACAAATCAATAGGCTACTTAGCTTGATCAAATTAATTTACAAACATACATCCTGCGAGTCCTGCCCAACACCGGCAGCTAAATTCAAATCAAATGCTGTGTGTTGCTCTGCACTCTCTCTCCTCGTCCACTGACGATACTGTTTGCACGCACTAGACTATCTAGCGTCCTGCATAGCTTTGCTCCGTGGTGCACCTTGGAAATAACCCCTTACTAGTTAGAGTGACTGGGGGGAGGGTACTCTTTTCCTGGTCCAGTCAGAGTGACTGGGGGGATGGTACTCTTTTCCTGGTCCAGTCAGAGTGACTGGGGGGAGGGTACTCTTTTCCTGGTCCAGTCAGAGTGACTGGGGGGAGGGTACTCTTTTCCTGGTCCAGTCAGAGTGACTGGGGGGATGGTACTCTTTTCCTGGTCCAGTCAGAGTGACTGGGGGGAGGGTACTCTTTTCCTGGTCCAGTCAGAGTGACTGGGGGGATGGTACTCTTTTCCTGGTCCAGTCAGAGTGACTGGGGGGAGGGTACTCTTTTCCTGGTCCAGTCAGAGTGACTGGGGGGAGGGTACTCTTTTCCTGGTCCAGTCAGAGTGACTGGGGGGATGGTACTCTTTTCCTGGTCCAGTCAGAGTGACTGGGGGGAGGGTACTCTTTTCCTGGTCCAGTCAGAGTGACTGGGGGGAGGGTACTCTTTTCCTGGTCCAGTCAGAGTGACTGGGGGGAGGGTACTCTTTTCCTGGTCCAGTCAGAGTGACTGGGGGGAGGGTACTCTTTTCCTGGTCCAGTCAGAGTGACTGGAGGGAGGGTACTCTTTTCCTGGTCCAGTCAGAGTGACTGGGGGGAGGGTACTCTTTTCCTGGTCCAGTCAGAGTGACTGGGGGGAGGGTACTCTTTTCCTGGTCCAGTCAGAGTGACTGGGGGGAGGGTACTCTTTTCCCGGTCCAGTCAGAGTGACTGGGGGGAGGGTACTCTTTTCCCGGTCCAGTCAGAGTGACTGGGGGAAGGGTACTCTTTTCCCGGTCCAGTCAGAGTGACTGGGGGGAGGGTACTCTTTTCCCGGTCCAGTCAGTCTTCTCCCTTCAACTAAATTCCTCTGATACGCCAATGCCCTTGTGCCCATGACACCTCTGAACCATGAAGTATTTGGACACATTAATATATAGTTTGCCCTATTCATGAGCGCTTGACTTTGTCTGAAAGTAAAAAAATTAACAATATTATTTTACTGAAAAAAATATGTTTTTTTATACATTTCCTCCAATTCTACACTGTTGCTTCAAAAACAGATCCATATTCATGAACAGAACACAAGCATTTTTCTTAGGTTCTGATACAATACAATGATTTTGAACTTGTGTACTCAAATAAATAAAATCAAATATATTTGTAGAAGACAAGGCCAGAAAAAAAATATGTGCACATTTATCTATATGTCAACTGTGAGCAACAATGCATCATTTATCATAACCATTACATTTATCATAACCATTACATTTATCATAACCATTACATTTATCATAACCATGACATTTATCATAACCATTACAGTTATCATAACCATTACATTTATCATAACCATGACATTTATCATAACCATTACATTTATCATAACCATTACATTTATCAAATCCTAATTGCTAAATTGCCCCAAATTCACTGAGTGGACAAAACATTAAGAACACCTGCTCTTTCCATGACTGACCAGGTGATTCCAGGTGAAAGATAAGTTCCCTTATTGATGTCACTTGTTAAATCCACTTCAATCAGTGTAGATGAAGGGGAGGAGACGGGTTGAAGAAGTATTTTTAAGCCTTGAGACAATTGAGACATGGATTGTTTATGTGTGCCACGGGGTATGGTAGTAGGTGCCAGGTGCACCGGTCTGAGTGTGTCAAGAACTGCAACGCTGCTGGGTTTTTCATGCTCAACAGTTTCACGTGTTTATCAAGAATTGTCCACCATCCAAAGGACATCCAGCCAACTTGACACAACTATGGGAAGCATTGGAGTCAACATGGGCCAGCATCCCTGTGGAACCGCTTTCCACACCTTGTAGAGTGTGTGCCCCGGCAAATTGAGGCTGTTCTGAGGGTAAAAAGGGGTGCAACTCAATATTAGGAAGGTGTTCCTAATATTTTGTACACTCAGTGTGTATCTAGTCAATAAAAAAAACAAGAGCCATGTCAGATTGATTTATTGATGTATAATATCAACTGGTTATATTATATGTATGTTGGAACACAGTCTCAACAAGGCAGTAACCTCAGCATTGGCACTTGCTTGTAGAAGCATATGGCATAGCCTTGATTTGTTAATTTAGCAGACAAGATATTCTTATTTCCTGAGCCCTTATCACATTCAAGACACATCTATTTTATAGTAAAAAAAAATGCCATGATGTGAAATAACAGAATAAAATAGAACAGAATGTTTTTCCAATGAAAAAAAGTTGCCAGTGCGAATTGATGCTTCTGGAACGGTTATTCTCGAAGAGAGATCATTTGAAACGGGGCTCAATTTGGTGAGTTGAAAGTAAAAAAATTGCACGGTTACAGACCTAAATGTATCTTATTTTCGATAGACAGACGTTCAATTTAGTTTATTCTGCCTGTTCTTTGGGATGGACAATTCTACAGTGAACACTGTATGGGAATGAATTACGGCCACAAGGCAAGACACAGGCGAGACTCAGATGCAGACACAGGAGGCAGATGGTTGGAGTCTTACAATGTTTAATAATCCAAAAGGAGTAGGCAAGAGAATGGGCGTGGACAGGTAAAAGGTCAAAACCAGATCAGAGTTCAGGAGGTACAGAGTGGCAGACAGGCTCGTAGTCAAGGCAGGCAGGATGGTCAGGCAGGCGGGTACAGAGTCCAGAACAGGCAAGGGTCAACACCGGGAGGACTAGAAAAAGAGAATTGCAAAGGCATGAGTACGGGAAAACCGCTGGTGACTTGGACATACAAGACAAAGTGGCACAAAGAGACAGGAAACAGGGATAAATACACTGGTACAGAGAGACAGGAAACAGGGATAAATATACTGGTACAGAGAGACAGGAAACACAGGGATAAATACACTGCCACAGAGAGACAGGAAACACAGGGATAAATACACTGGCACAGAGAGACAGGAAACACAGGGATAAATACACTGGTACAGGGAGACAGGAAACACAGGGATAAATACACTGGTACGGGGAGACAGGAAACACAGGGATAAATACACTGGTACAGGGAGACAGGAAACACAGGGATAAATACACTGGTACAGAGAGACAGGAAACACAGGGATAAATACACTGGTACAGGGAGACAGGAAACACAGGGATAAATACACTGGTACAGAGAGACAGGAAACACAGGGATAAATACACTGGTACGGGGAGACAGGAAACACAGGGATAAATACACTGGTACAGGGAGACAGGAAACACAGGGATAAATACACTGGTACAGAGAGACAGGAAACACAGGGATAAATACACTGGTACAGAGAGACAGGAAACACAGGGATAAATACACTGGTACGGGGAGACAGGAAACACAGGGATAAATACACTGGTACAGGGAGACAGGAAACACAGGGATAAATACACTGGTACAGAGAGACAGGAAACACAGGGATAAATACACTGGTACAGAGAGACAGGAAACACAGGGATAAATACACTAGTACAGAGAGACAGGAAACACAGGGATAAATACACTGGTACAGAGAGACAGGAAACACAGGGATAAATACACTGGTACGGGGAGACAGGAAACACAGGGATAAATACACTGGTACAGGGAGACAGGAAACACAGGGATAAATACACTGGTACGGGGAGACAGGAAACACAGGGATAAATACACTGGTACAGGGAGACAGGAAACACAGGGATAAATACACTGGTACAGAGAGACAGGAAACACAGGGATAAATACACTGGTACAGAGAGACAGGAAACACAGGGATAAATACACTAGTACAGAGAGACAGGAAACACAGGGATAAATACACTGGTACAGAGAGACAGGAAACACAGGGATAAATACACTGGTACAGGGAGACAGGAAACACAGGGATAAATACACTGGTACAGGGAGACAGGAAACACAGGGATAAATACACTGGTACAGAGAGACAGGAAACACAGGGATAAATACACTGGCACAGAGAGACAGGAAACACAGGGATAAATACACTGCCACAGAGAGACAGGAAACACAGGGATAAATACACTGGCACAGAGAGACAGGAAACACAGGGATAAATACACTGGTACAGGGAGACAGGAAACACAGGGATAAATACACTGGTACGGGGAGACAGGAAACACAGGGATAAATACACTGGTACAGGGAGACAGGAAACACAGGGATAAATACACTGGTACAGAGAGACAGGAAACACAGGGATAAATACACTGGTACAGAGAGACAGGAAACACAGGGATAAATACACTGGTACAGAGAGACATGAAACACAGGGATAAATACACTGGCACAGAGAGACAGGAAACACAGGGATAAATACACTGGTACAGAGAGACAGGAAACACAGGGATAAATACACTGGCACAGAGAGACAGGAAACACAGGGATAAATACACTGGTACAGAGAGACAGGAAACACAGGGATAAATACACTGGTACAGAGAGACAGGAAACACAGGGATAAATAGACTGGTACAGAGAGACAGGAAACACAGGGATAAATACACTGGCACAGAGAGACAGGAAACACAGGGATAAATACACTGGTACAGAGAGACAGGAAACACAGGGATAAATACACTGGCACAGAGAGACAGGAAACACAGGGATAAATACACTGGCACAGAGAGACAGGAAACACAGGGATAAATACACTGGTACAGAGAGACAGGGATAAATACACTGGTACAGGGAGACAGGAAACACAGGGATAAATACACTGGTACAGAGAGACAGGAAACACAGGGATAAATACACTGGCACAGAGAGACAGGAAACACAGGGATAAATACACTGGTACAGAGAGACAGGAAACACAGGAATAAATACACTGGCACAGAGAGACAGGAAACACAGGGATAAATACACTGGTACAGAGAGACAGGAAACACAGGGATAAATACACTGGGAAAAACAAGCGACACCTGGAGGGGGTGGAGACAATCACAAGGACAGGTGAGACAGATCAGGGTGTGACAACAACATCTGTTTGGTGAGTAGTGCTCAGCTTAATGATTCTGATGAAAATACTCTATTTTTCCTTATCAAACTAATTGTGGAACCTGTCTATGTTTAGATTATAGACTTGCCGTCGGCAAATCAATTCTGAATGGCAGGTCGCAGTGGAAAATAGAACGGATGCAATTATTCCAAAACTGCAGCTCGATGTTGGAACACATATATCCAGCAGCTCGATGTTGGAACACATATATCCAGCAGCTCGATGTTGGTACACATATATCCCTGCAGCTCGATGTTGGAACACATATATCCAGCAGCTCGATGTTGGAACACATATATCCAGCACCTCGATGTTGGAACACATATATCCCTGCAGCTAGAAGTTGGTACACATATATCCAGCAGCTCGATGTTGGAACACATATATCCAGCAGCTCGATGTTGGAACACATATATCCAGCAGCTCGATGTTGGTACACATATATCCAGCAGCTCGATGTTGGTACACATATATCCCTGCAGCTCGATGTTGGAACACATATATCCCTACAGCTCGATGTTGGAACACATATATCCCTGCAGCTCGATGTTGGAACACATATATCCAGCAGCTCGATGTTGGAACACATATATCCCTGCAGCTCGATGTTGGAACACATATATCCAGCAGCTCGATGTTGGAACACATATATCCCTGCAGCTCGATGTTGGAACACATATATCCAGCAGCTCGATGTTGGAACACATATATCCCTGCAGCTCGATGTTGGAACACATATATTCAGCAGCTCGATGTTGGAACACATATATCCAGCAGCTCGATGTTGGAACACATATATCCCTGCAGCTAGAAGTTGGTACACATATATCCAGCAGCTCGATGTTGGAACACATATATCCAGCAGCTCGATGTTGGACCACATACTGTATATCCCTGCAGCTCGATGTTGGAACACATATATCCCTGCAGCTCGATGTTGGAACACATATATCCTGCAGCTCGATGTTGGTACACATATATCCTGCAGCTCGATGTTGGAACACATATATCCAGCAGCTCGATGTTGGAACACATATATCCAGCAGCTCGATGTTGGAACACATATATCCAGCAGCTCGATGTTGGAACACATATATCCAGCAGCTCGATGTTGGAACACATATATCCCTGCAGCTCGATGTTGGAACACATATATCCCTACAGCTCGAAGTTGGAACACATATATTCAGCAGCTCGATGTTGGAACACATATATCCAGCAGCTCGATGTTGGAACACATATATCCAGCAGCTCGATGTTGGAACACATATATCCAGCAGCTCGATGTTGGAACACATATATCCAGCAGCTCGATGTTGGAACACATATATCCCTGCAGCTCGATGTTGGAACACATACAGTGGGGAGAACAAGTATTTGATACACTGCCGATTTTGCAGGTTTTCCTACTTACAAAGCATGTAGAGGTCTGTAATTTTTATCATAGGTACACTTCAACTGTGAGAGACGGAATCTAAAACAAAAATCCTGAAAATCACATTGTATGATTTTTAACTAATTAATTTGCATTTTATTGCATGACATAAGTATTTGAAAACCTACCAACCAGTAAGAATTCCGTCTCTCACAGACCTGTTAGTTTTTCTTTAAGAAGCCCTCCTGTTCTCCACTCATTACCTGTATTAACTGCACCTGTTTGAACTCGTTACCTGTATAAAAGACACCTGTCCACACACTCAATCAAACAGACTCCAACCTCTCCACAATGGCCAAGACCAGAGAGCTGTGTAAGGACATCAGGGATAAAATTGTAGACCTGCACAAGGCTGGGATGGGCTACAGGACAATAGGCAAGCAGCTTGGGGAGAAGGCAACAACTGTTGGCGCAATTATTAGAAAATGGAAGAAGTTGAAGATGACGGTCAATCACCCTCGGTCTGGGGCTCCATGCAAGATCTCACCTCGTGGGGCATCAATGATCATGAGGAAGGTGAGGGATCAGCCCAGAACTACACGGCAGGACCTGGTCAATGACCTGAAGAGAGCTGGGACCACAGTCTAAAAGAAAACCATTAGTAACACACTACGCCGTCATGGATTAAAATCCTGCAGCGCACGCAAGGTCCCCCTGCTCAAGCCAGCGCATGTCCAGGCCCGTCTGAAGTTTGCCAATGACCATCTGGATGATCCAGAGGAGGAATGGGAGAAGGTCATGTGGTCTGATGAGACAAAAATAGAGCTTTTTGGTCTAAACTCCACTCGCCGTGTTTGGAAGAAGAAGAAGGATGAGTACAACCCCAAGAACACCATCCCAACCGTGAAGCATGGAGGTGGAAACATCATTCTTTGGGGATGCTTTTCTGCAAAGGGGACAGGACGACTGCACCGTATTGAGGGGAGGATGGATGGGGCCATGTATCGCGAGATCTTGGCCAACAACCTCCTTCCCTCAGTAAGAGCATTGAGGATGGGTCGTAGCTGGGTCTTCCAGCATGACAACGACCCGAAACACACAGCCAGGGCAACTAAGGAGTGGCTCCGTAAGAAGCATCTCAAGGTCCTGGAGTGGCCTAGCCAGTCTCCAGATCTGAACCCAATAGAAAATCTTTGGAGGGAGCTGAAAGTCCGTATTGCCCAGCGACAGCCCCGAAACCTGAAGGATGGAATGGAGGAGTGGGCCAAAATCCCTGCTGCAGTGTGTGCAAACCTGGTCAAGAACTACAGGAAACCTATGATCTCTGTAATTGCAAACAAAGGTTTCTGTACCAAATATTAAGTTCTGCTTTTCTGATGTATCAAATACTTATGTCATGCAATAAAATGCAAATTAATTACTTAAAAATCATACAATGTGATTTTCAGGATTTTTGTTTTAGATTCCGTCTCTCACAGTTGAAGTGTACCTATGATCAAAATTACAGACCTCTACATGCTTTGTAAGTAGGAAAACCTGCAAAATCGGCAGTGTATCAAATACTTGTTCTCCCCACTGTATATCCCTGCAGCTAGAAGTTGGAACACATATATCCCTGCAGCTCGATGTTGGAACACATATATCCAGCAGCTCGATGTTGGAACACATATATCCAGCAGCTCGATGTTGGAACACATATATCCCTGCAGCTCGATGTTGGAACACATATATCCCTACTTCAATCAGACTGTTTTGAATTTGTGATAAAACTGTGGTCATTTGGCAAGGAATGTTACCATTTGCTTGTGGTACACGCAGCTGAAATAATATGTAACAAACACCCTGAGTACATCAGATATGAAACAACCGATACAAATTTAACAGCGCAACAAAATAGATTAACAAATGTATTTCCTTTTCATTGTAAACAGCAGTGGTGTAACTAGTTCTACCTGCATTGAATCAACAAAGTGGCGCGGTGAGGGAGGCAAAACTCTCGTGGGTAAACCCCCCCCCCCCCCCCCAAAAAAAAAGTATGTGTCTGGAGATTTGATCAACTCCAGATTTGTTTAAAATCCCAAATGAATCAGGAAGTAGCAGGGACAGCTATAAGGACCCCTTAGGCATGTTCTCATTACATGTAGTGCAACAAGGCCACTCATGCTCTGGAAACATCTCTACTTCTGATGGATTTGCTGTGCTAGGTGCTGTTTTAAATCTAGACAAACAATGTCTGAAATGCTAACGAATGTAGCCCTGGAGCACTTATATAGCCCTATAAAACAAAACAAACATACATTTTGTCACGTTCCTGACCTGTTTTCTCTTGTTTTGTATGTCTTTATTGGTCAGGGCGTGAGTGTTGGGTGGGCAGTCTATGTTTTCTATTTCTATGTTGGGTTTTGTGTTCGGCCTGGTATGATTCTCAATTAGAGACAGGTGTGTATCGTTTGTCTCTGATTGAGAGTCATACTAAGGCAGCCAGGGTTTCACTGGTGTTTTGTGGGTGTTTGTTTCCTGTGTTAGCGTTTGGGCCACACAGGACTGTTGCAGGTTAGTCACGTTTGTTGTTTTGTTAATTTGTTAGTGTTTGTTGGTTTGTCATTAAAATCATGAATACCTCCTACTCCGCATCTTGGTCCGATCCATGCTCCTCCTCGTCTGAGGAGGAGAACGACATTGACAGCCGTTACACATTTGGAGATTTGTATGACATATTTGAATAATAGAATGAAACAATCAAGGCCTTTAAACACTTGTTGGACATTCATTGTAAAAATGAAATACATGTTATGGTATCTGACGTAATTGACATAAATCTTGTTAGTTGCATTTTGTGGTGTCCGACACGATTGACATGAATCCAGGTAGTTGCATTTTATGGTGTCTGACATGATTGACAGGAATCGTGTTAATTGCATTTTATGGTGTCTGACATGATTGACAGGAATCGTGTTAATTGCATTTTATGGTGTCTGACATGATTGACAGGAATCGTGTTAATTGCATTTTATGGTGTCTGATGTAATTTAAATGAATCCAGTTAGTTGCATTTTATGAGAAAACAATAGGACGGTGTTCCTTTACGTAGTGTGATAACTGATCATTTGGTCTATCAAAATATATATTTCAAATTTTGTTAATAATATTAAGAGAAATGTTTTTGGGGAAAAATGTGAGATTGGCCCGTCTTTCAAGAATCTCTGACATACGAGTTAGTCTAGATGTTAATCCCTGACATATGAGTTAGTCTAGATGTTAATCCCTGACATACGAGTTAGTCTAGATGTTAATCCCTGACATATGAGTTAGTCTAGATGTTAATCCCTGACATACGAGTTAGCCTAGATGTTAATCCCTGATATACGAGTTAGTCTAGATATTAATCCCTGACATACGAGTTAGTCTAGATATTAATCACTGACATATGAGTTATTTTAGATATTAATCCCTGACATATGAGTTAGTCTAGATATTAATCCCTGACATTCAAGTTAGTCTAGATGTTAATCCCTGACATCCGAGTTAGTCTAGATTTTAATCCCTGACATACGAGTTAACCTAGATATTAATCCCTGACATATAAATTAGTCTAGATGTTAATCCCTGACATCCGAGTTAGTCTAGATTTTAATCCCTGACATACGAGTTAACCTAGATATTAATCCCTGACATACAAATTAGTCTAGATATTAATCCCTGACATACGAGTTAGCCTAGATATTAATCCCTGACATATGAGTTAGTCTAGATGTTAATCCCTGACATACGAGTTAGCCTAGATGTTAATCCCTGATATACGAGTTAGTCTAGATATTAATCCCTGACATACGAGTTAGTCTAGATATTAATCACTGACATATGAGTTATTTTAGATATTAATCCCTGACATATGAGTTAGTCTAGATATTAATCCCTGACATTCAAGTTAGTCTAGATGTTAATCCCTGACATCCGAGTTAGTCTAGATTTTAATCCCTGACATACGAGTTAACCTAGATTTTAATCCCTGACATACGAGTTAACCTAGATATTAATCCCTGACATACAAATTAGTCTAGATGTTAATCCCTGACATCCGAGTTAGTCTAGATTTTAATCCCTGACATACGAGTTAACCTAGATATTAATCCCTGACATACAAATTAGTCTAGATATTAATCCCTGACATACGAGTTAGCCTAGATATTAATCCCTGACATACAAATTAATCTAGATATTAATCCCTGACATACGAGTTAACCTAGATATTAATCCCTGACATACAAATTAGTCTAGATATTAATCCCTGACATACAAATTAGTCTAGATATTAATCCCTGACATACGAGTTAGCCTAGATATTAATCCCTGACATACAAATTAGTCTAGATATTAATCCCTGACATACGAGTTAGCCTAGATGTTAATCCCTGACATACGAGTTAGCCTAGATGTTAATCCCTGACGTACGAGTTAGCCTAGATATTAATCCCTGACATACGAGTTAGCCTAGATGTTAATCCCTGACGTACGAGTTAGCCTAGATATTAATCCCTGACATACGAGTTAGTCTAGATATTAATCCCTGACATACGAGTTAGCCTAGATATTAATCCCTGACATACGAGTTAGTCTAGATGTTAATCCCTGACATACGAGTTAGATATCTTACTTTGTGATTTGGGTTTCTAAATCAGTGTTTATAATCATCTTTCCATTTATATTTCCTCCAACTCAAATGTTTCCGTTACTTCCTTCACTTGGAGCAGGATGTGAAACCTCACCGAAGTGTAATAATCTACTTTCATCAAGACTGGGATTTAAAGAGGCTTTGACGGGTTTCAAGACACAGACTGTATCCTGTAATTGGTTGCCGTGACTTGCCATAAACAAGAAAGCATAAAGAAGAAGAATTAATTGGCTTAATAAAGAAATTAAATTGGAACATAAAACAAGCCACAGGACATGTACAGGATGTAAATGCAGTTGTTTTATTGGGGGAGAACACAACTCGGGGAGCATTTCTTTCTATCAATATGCTAGTTCTACAGAAAGCTTTAATATGATATCAATTATCTAGTTCTTCAGTAGCCACATCTCAACATGTACAGCCCACATCTCAACATGTACAGCCATTATCCACATCTCAACATGTACAGCCATTAGCCCACATCTCAACATGTACAGTCATTAGCCCACATCTCAACATGTACAGCCACATCTCAACATGTACAGTCATTATCCCACATCTCAACATGTACAGTCATTAGCCCACATCTCAACATGTACAGTCATTGGCCCACATCTCAACATGTACAGTCATTAGCCCACATCTCAACATGTACAGCCATTAGCCCACATCTCAACATGTACAGTCATTAGCCCACATCTCAACATGTACAGCCATTAGCCCACATCTCAACATGTACAGTCATTAGCCCACATCTCAACATGTACAGTCATTAGCCCACATCTCAACATGTACAGTCATTAGTCCACATCTCAACATGTACAGCCATTATCCACATCTCAACATGTACAGTCATTAGCCCACATCTCAACATGTACAGTCATTAGCCCACATCTCAACATGTACAGTCATTATCCACATCTCAACATGTACAGTCATTAGTCCACATCTCAACATGTACAGTCATTATCCCACATCTCAACATGTACAGCCATTATCCACATCTCAACATGTACAGTCCACATCTCCACATGTACAGTCCACATCTCAACATGTACAGTCATTAGCCCACATCTCAACATGTACAGTCATTAGCCCACATCTCAACATGTACAGTCATTAGTCCACATCTCAACATGTACAGCCATTATCCACATCTCAACATGTACAGTCATTAGCCCACATCTCAACATGTACAGTCATTAGTCCACATCTCAACATGTACAGTCATTAGCCCACATCTCAACATGTACAGCCATTAGCCCACATCTCAACATGTACAGTCATTAGCCCACATCTCAACATGTACAGTCATTAGCCCACATCTCAACATGTACAGTCATTAGCCCACATCTCAACATGTACAGTCATTATCCACATCTCAACATGTACAGCCATTAGCCCACATCTCAACATGTACAGCCATTAGCCCACATCTCAACATGTACAGTCATTAGCCCACATCTCAACATGTACAGCATTAGCCCACATCTCAACATGTACAGCCATTATCCCACATCTCAACTTGTACAGTCATTATCCACATCTCAACATGTACAGTCATTAGCCCACATCTCAACATGTACAGTCATTAGCCCACATCTCAACATGTACAGTCATTATCCACATCTCAACATGTACAGTCATTATCCACATCTCAACATGTACAGTCATTATCCCACATCTCAACATGTACAGTCATTATCCACATCTCAACATGTACAGTCATTATCCCACATCTCAACATGTACAGTCATTATCCCACATCTCAACATGTACAGTCATTAGCCCACATCTCAACATGTACAGCCATTAGCCCACATCTCAACTTGTACAGTCATTATCCACATCTCAACATGTACAGTCATTAGCCCACATCTCAACATGTACAGTCATTAGCCCACATCTCAACATGTACAGTCATTATCCACATCTCAACATGTACAGTCATTATCCACATCTCAACATGTACAGTCATTATCCCACATCTCAACATGTACAGTCATTATCCACATCTCAACATGTACAGTCATTATCCCACATCTCAACATGTACAGTCATTATCCCACATCTCAACATGTACAGTCATTATCCCACATCTCAACATGTACAGTCATTAGCCCACATCTCAACATGTACAGCCATTAGCCCACATCTCAACATGTACAGTCATTAGCCACATCTCAACATGTACAGCCATTAGCCCACATCTCAACATGTACAGCCCACATCTCAACAGAATTCTAATCGTTTATGGTCTATATTTCCATCGATAAAACAAGGGAGGGTGTGTGAGTCCGTCTGTGAGGGTGTAGGTGTGTCCGTCCTACCGTCTATTATGTCTTATGTGTGTTTGTGTGTATGTGTGTGGTGCTGGTGGTATTCCTGAAGTCTGGTGCTTCATGTGGTCACTAGCTGTATCTGTCCATTAGTTCAACTGTTTGTCTAGCTGTGTATAAAGTCATGACACGGTCTACAGATGAAGGCATTTTGAAGCTTAGCAGCTCAACTTGTGTAATGGTTGTTGTAGTTTTCACAAACGCCCGTAGTACAAAACACACACACACACACACACACACACAGACACACACACACACACACACACACACACCAGTATATCATCAGCACACTGCATCTTAGACATATGCAGCACAGATCCAACATACAGGACAGTCTTTATCTGACTTTTCTCAGAGCGTCTTTCTTCAGGCACGGTCTGTTAATTGACAATGTCTGTTGTTTTATAGCTCTCTTTCCTCTGTTGTCTTGTTTTACAGGTCTAATGGGAGAATATGAGCCTAAAATCGAGGTGCATTTCCCCCTGTCTGTCCCGGCTGCCAGAGGAGTCACTGTGAGGCTGGAGTGTTTCGCTCTGGGGAAGTAAGTACAGAAACATGCTGTATTATACCCCTGAACATACATATTCATCCTTTATGTTGAAACTTAGGGTTACAATTCATATAATTAGTATAGTCCCGATTCCTGGAATTGGGAAGGAATAAACAGGAAATCTGGGAATTCATCAACCAGGATTTCTGGAAAATTTGGGAATTTTGGGGAATTTACCAGAATTGTGCCACCCTCAGCAAAAACTGTGGGTTTGCACAACCAAAGAACTTCTGCACAAACTGTCAGAAGGCGTCTCAGTGCATCTCATCTGCGTGCTCATCGTCCTCACCAGGGTCTTGACCTGACTGCAGTTTGTCATTGTAACTGTGAAAGATGGATCTGGCCAAGATTAGAGCTGTGAAAGATGGATCCGGCCAAGATTAGGGCTGTGAAAGATGGATCCGGCCAAGATTATGGCTGTGAAAGATGGATCCGGCCAAGATTAGAGCTGTGAAAGATGGATCCGGCCAAGATTATGGCTGTGAAAGATCGATCCGGCCAAGATTAGGGCTGTGAAAGATGGATCCGGCCAAGATTATGGCTGTGAAAGATCGATCCGGCCAAGATTAGGGCTGTGAAAGATCGATCCGGCCAAGATTAGGGCTGTGAAAGATCGATCCGGCCAAGATTAGGGCTGTGAAAGATGGATCCGGCCAAGATTATGGCTGTGAAAGATCGATCCGGCCAAGATTAGGGCTGTGAAAGATCGATCCGGCCAAGATTAGGGCTGTGAAAGATCGATCCGGCCAAGATTAGGGCTGTGAAAGATGGATCCGGCCAAGATTAGGGCTGTGAAAGATGGAAACAATTGTGTACCCTGCTAAAATGAGTGCCAGGCAGTCCCCGGTGGCGGGTTTCAGACAGACACAGACAGACAAATGGTCATGACAACATGTTAGTTGGTTGAAGATGTTTTTCACCCTCTTGTTGACCTCTTAACGCAAAGCTTTACGGCATGTTTTGCATAACAAGATACGTTTTAGTTTCCAACCATAATCCTGTATCATCTACTTCATATTTTGGTGTAGAATTATTATTTGTGTTGAATAATGTATGACTGAGTTCTATCTAGAAACAGCGTCTAATCTGACGCTAACACTAAAGGAACCTGGTAATTATTTACATTGCTTTCAAGGGGCTGCTATCTAAGTCAGTCATTTACAGTTAATTATCCACTTTAGAATAAGTCGTTACCAAAACCTATAGACATTGCGCTGACTGCGTCCTTACATTCCCATCACCTCCTCTGACTGTATCCTTACTCTCCCATCACCTCCTCTGACTGTGTCCTTACTCTCCCATCACCTCCTCTGACTGTATCCTTACTCTCCCATCACCTCCTCTGACTGCGTCCTTACTCTCCCATCACCTCCTCTGACTGTATCCTTACTCTCCCATCACCTCCTCTGACTGCATCCTTACTCTCCCATCACCTCCTCTGACTGCATCCTTACTCTCCCATCACCTCCTCTGACTGCATCCTTACTCTCCCATCACCTCCTCTGACTGCATCCTTACTCTCCCATCACCTCCTCTGACTGCGTCCTTACATTCCCATCACCTCCTCTGACTGTGTCCTTACTCTCCCATCACCTCCTCTGACTGTATCCTTACTCTCCCATCACCTCCTCTGACTGCGTCCTTACATTCCCATCACCTCCTCTGACTGCGTCCTTACTCTCCCATCACCTCCTCTGACTGTATCCTTACTCTCCCATCACCTCCTCTGACTGTATCCTTACTCTCCCATCACCTCCTCTGACTGCATCCTTACTCTCCCATCACCTCCTCTGACTGTGTCCTTACTCTCCCATCACCTCCCCTGACTGTATCCTTACTCTCCCATCACCTCCTCTGACTGCATCCTTACTCTCCCATCACCTCCTCTGACTGCATCCTTACTCTCCCATCACCTCCTCTGACTGCATCCTTACTCTCCCATCACCTCCTCTGACTGCATCCTTACTCTCCCATCACCTCCTCTGACTGTATCCTTACTCTCCCATCACCTCCTCTGACTGCATCCTTACTCTCCCATCACCTCCTCTGACTGCATCCTTACTCTCCCATCACCTCCTCTGACTGCATCCTTACTCTCCCATCACCTCCTCTGACTGCATCCTTACTCTCCCATCACCTCCTCTGACTGCATCCTTACTCTCCCATCACCTCCTCTGACTGCATCCTTACTCTCCCATCACCCCCTCTGACTGCATCCTTACTCTCCCATCACCTCCTCTGACTGCACCCTTACTCTCCCATCACCTCCTCTGACTGCATCCTTACTCTCCCATCACCTCCTCTGACTGCATCCTTACTCTCCCATCTCCTCCTCTGACTGTGTCCTTACTCTCCCATCACCTCCTCTGACTGCGTCCTTACTCTCCCATCACCTCCTCTGACTGCGTCCTTACTCTCCCATCACCTCCTCTGACTGCGTCCTTACTCTCCCATCACCTCCTCTGACTGCGTCCTTACTCTCCCATCTCCTCCTCTGACTGTATCCTTACTCTCCCATCACCTCCTCTGACTGCGTCCTTACTCTCCCATCACCTCCTCTGACTGCGTCCTTACTCTCCCATCTCCTCCTCTGACTGTATCCTTACTCTCCCATCACCTCCTCTGACTGCGTCCTTACTCTCCCATCTCCTCCTCTGACTGTATCCTTACTCTCCCATCACCTCCTCTGACTGCGTCCTTACTCTCCCATCACCTCCTCTGACTGCATCCTTACTCTCCCATCACCTCCTCTGACTGCGTCCTTACTCTCCCATCACCTCCTCTGACTGCATCCTTACTCTCCCATCACCTCCTCTGACTGCATCCTTAGTCTCCCATCACCTCCTCTGACTGCGTCCTTACTCTCCCATCTCCTCCTCTGACTGCATCCTTACTCTCCCATCACCTCCTCTGACTGCGTCCTTACTCTCCCATCACCTCCTCTGACTGCATCCTTACTCTCCCATCACCTCCTCTGACTGCGTCCTTACTCTCCCATCACCTCCTCTGACTGCATCCTTACTCTCCCATCTCCTCCTCTGACTGCATCCTTACTCTCCCATCACCTCCTCTGACTGCGTCCTTACTCTCCCATCACCTCCTCTGACTGCGTCCTTACTCTCCCATCACCTCCTCTGACTGCGTCCTTACTCTCCCATCACCTCCTCTGACTGCATCCTTACTCTCCCATCACCTCCTCTGACTGCGTCCTTACTCTCCCATCACCTCCTCTGACTGCATCCTTACTCTCCCATCACCTCCTCTGACTGCGTCCTTACTCTCCCATCACCTCCTCTGACTGCGTCCTTACTCAAACATTATGATTATACCACTAAGGGAGGTCAATGTCAGTGTGCTCAAGGGGACAACATGAGATTGGATTATACAATAGAAACAGCTTGGAGCCTTTTTTCTGATGTAATTACTCCAGTATCAATACGTCTAGCTTCCAGCACTAGAACATTCTCTGAACATACCTTGGTGTATGGACATGTAGAGTAGAAATGTATGTACCACTAATGTCATGTCTGTACCCCTTATGCCATGTCTGTACTCCTTATGTCATGTATGTACACCTTATGTCATGTATGTAACCCTTATGTCATGTATTTACTCCTTATGTCATGTCTGTACCCCTTATGTAATGTCTGTACTCCTTATGTCATGTATGTACCCCTTATGTCATGTCTGTAAACGTTATGTAATGCCTGCACCCCTTTTTAATGTCTGTAACTCTTATGTCATGTCTGGAAGCTAGACGTATTGATACTGGAGTAATTACATCATAAAAAAGGACTTGTTCCAAGCTGTTTCTATTGTATAATCCAATCTCATGTTGTCCCCTTGAGCACACTGACATTGACCTCCCTTAGTGGTATAATCATAATGTTTAACATCCACTACACACTGTAAGGGTTACATACATCGCTTCCTCCATTAGAGCAGACAGTGGTCAGACCTCCCTTCACTCCACGTATAAAAATGTCCTTGTGAATTTTGAACAGATGAACATTCTACAAGTGATGTAACATCTGGGCCGAGTGATGGATGATGGATGATGGATGGTGGATGGGCCGAGTGATGGATGATGGATGATGGATGGTGGATGGGCCGAGTGATGGATGATGGATGATGGATGATGGATGGGCCGAGTGATGGATGATGGATGGTGGATGGGCCGAGTGATGGATGATGGATGGTGGATGGGCCGAGTGATGGATGATGGATGGGCCGAGTGATGGATGGTGGATGGGCCGAGTGATGGATGATGGATGATGGATGATGGATGGGCCGAGTGATGGATGATGGATGGTGGATGGGCCGAGTGATGGATGATGGATGGTGGATGGGCCGAGTGATGGATGATGGATGGGCCGAGTGATGGATGATGGAAGGGTCGAGTGATGGATGGTGGATGGGCCGAGTGATGGATGATGGATGATGGATGATGGATGGGCCGAGTGATGGATGATGGATGATGGATGATGGATGGGCCGAGTAATGGATGATGGATGGTGGATGGGCCGAGTGATGGATGATGGATGGTGGATGGGCCGAGTGATGGATGATGGATGGGCCGAGTGATGGATGATGGATGGGCCGAGTGATGGATGATGGATGGGCCGAGTGATGGATGATGGATGGGCCGAGTGATGGATGGTGGATGGGCCGAGTGATGGATGGTGGATGGGCCGAGTGATGGATGATGGATGGGCCGAGTGATGGATGGTGGATGGGCCGAGTGATGGATGATGGATGGTGGATAGGCCGAGTGATGGATGGTGGATGGTGGATAGGCCGAGTGATGGATGATGGATGGTGGATAGGCCGAGTGATGGATGATGGATGGTGGATAGGCCGAGTGATGGATGGTGGATGGTGGATAGGCCGAGTGATGGATGATGGATGGGCCGAGTGATGGATGGTGGATGGGCCGAGTGATGGATGATGGATGGTGGATAGGCCGAGTGATGGATGGTGGATGGTGGATAGGCCGAGTGATGGATGATGGATGGTGGATAGGCCGAGTGATGTATGATGGATGGGCCGAGTGATGGATGATGGATGGTGGATGGGCCGAGTGATGGATGATGGATGGTGGATAGGCCGAGTGATGGATGGTGGATGGTGGATAGGCCGAGTGATGGATGATGGATGGGCCGAGTGATGGATGGTGGATGGGCCGAGTGATGGATGATGGATGGTGGATAGGCCGAGTGATGGATGGTGGATGGTGGATAGGCCGAGTGATGGATGATGGATGGTGGATAGGCCGAGTGATGTATGATGGATGGGCCGAGTGATGGATGATGGATGGTGGATGGGCCGAGTGATGGATGATGGATGGTGGATAGGCTGAGTGATGGATGATGGATGGTGGATAGGCCGAGTGATGGATGGTGGATGGTGGATAGGCCGAGTGATGGATGATGGATGGTGAATGGGCCGAGTGATGGATGATGGATGATGCATGGTGGATGGGCCGGGTGATGGATGATGGATGGGCCGAGTGATGGATGATGGATGGTGGATAGGCCGAGTGATGGATGATGGATGGGCCGAGTGATGGATGATGGATGGGCCGAGTGATGGATGATGGATGGTGGATAGGCCGAGTGATGGATGATGGATGGTGGATAGGCCGAGTGATGGATGGTGGATGGGCCGAGTGATGCATGATGGATGGGCCGAGTGATGGATGATGGATGGTGGATAGGCCGAGTGATGGATGGTGGATGGGCCGAGTGATGGATGGTGGATGGGCCGAGTGATGGATGATGGATGGGCCGAGTGATGGATGGTGGATGGGCCGAGTGATGGATGATGGATGGGCCGAGTGATGGATGATGGATGGGCCGAGTGATGGATGGTGGATGGGCCAAGTGATGGATGATGGATGGTGGATAGGCCGAGTGATGGATGATGGATGGTGGATGGGCCGAGTGATGGATGATGGAAGTTGGATGGGCCGAGTGATGGATGATGGATGGGCCGAGTGATGGATGATGGATGGTGGATGGGCCGAGTGATGGATGGTGGATGGGCCGAGTGATGGATGATGGATGGGCCGAGTGATGGATGATGGATGGGCCGAGTGATGGATGATGGATGGGCCGAGTGATGGATGGTGGATGGGCCGAGTGATGGATGATGGATGGTGGATAGGCCGAGTGATGGATGATGGATGGTGGATGGGCCGAGTGATGGATGATGGATGGGCCGAGTGATGGATGATGGATGATGGATGGTGGATGGGCAGAGTGATGGATGATGGATGATGCATGATGGATGGGCCGAGTGATGGATGATGGATGGTGGATGGGCCGGGTGATGGATGATGGATGATGGATGGGCCGAGTGATGGATGATGGATGGTGGATGGGCCGAGTGATGGACGATTGGATGGTGGATGGTGGATGGGCCGAGTGATGGATGATGGATGGGCCGAGTGATGGATGATGGATGGTGGATGGGCCGAGTGATAGATGGTGGATGGGCCGAGTGATGGATGATGGATGGGCCGAGTGATGGATGATGGATGGTGGGTGGGCCGAGTGATGGATGATGGATGGTGGATGGGCCGAGTGATGGATGATGGATGATGGATGGGCCGAGTGATGGATTATGGATGGACCGAGTTATGGATGATGGATGGGCCGAGTGATGGATGATGGATGATGGATGGGCCGAGTGATGGATGATGGATGGTGGATAGGCCGAGTGATGAATGATGGATGGGCCGAGTGATGGATGATGGATGGGCCGAGTGATGGATGATGGATGGTGGATGGGCCGAGTGATGGATGATGGATGGGCCGAGTGATGGATGATGGATGGTGGATGATGGATGATTGATGGGCCGAGTGATGGATGATGGATGATTGATGAGCCGAGTGATGGATGATGGATGATGGATGATGGATGGTGACCGGCGGTTTCCCTGGTGCTCCCATCCATTTCTGAGAGCCGTCAAATGAAGCCGTCATACACAGAGCCTTGCTAATATAGTATAGTACGACGTTCTCCTGCTACATGTTCAACCCGTCTATCGTGGAGAGAGCAGAGCAATCACAGGGGCATAGAGGAGCATCACCAAACGGATGATGAACAGCCACACTCACACACACTAATCATAGAAATCATGATGATTAGTTGGGCTGGTAACCTGATCTGAATACCTCATGGAGTCACAGACATGGTTCTCAGCTGGAGGTCATTTGGGTAGAGAGAGACTCAGAGATATATCATGGAGTCACAGACATGGTTCTCAGCTGGAGGTCATTTGGGTAGAGAGAGACTCAGAGATATATCATGGAGTCACAGACATGGTTCTCAGCTGGAGGTCATTTGGGTAGAGAGAGAATCAGAGATATATCATGGAGTCACAGACATGGTTCTCAGCTGGAGGTCATTTGGGTAGAGAGAGACTCAGAGATATATCATGGAGTCACAGACATGGTTCTCAGCTGGAGGTCATTTGGGTAGAGAGAGACTCAGAGATATATCATGGAGTCACAGACATGGTTCTCAGCTGGAGGTCATTTGGGTAGAGAGAGACTCAGAGATATATCATGGAGTCACAGACATGGTTCTCAGCTGGAGGTCATTTGGGTAGAGAGAGAATCAGAGATATATCATGGAGTCACAGACATGGTTCTCAGCTGGAGGTCATTTGGGTAGAGAGAGACTGAGAGATATATCATGGAGTCACAGATATGGTTCTCAGCTGGAGGTCATTTGGGTAGAGAGTTCCCCCTGGACTATGACATTTAGAATCTATTGATTGAGAATTTAGCCGGATGAAATCTCTTGAGATGCAGCGTGTCGTTTTCAAGTGTCCACATGAAGATTTTATTTCTTCTCAATAATACTTAGTGACCAGATGAATATGGAAAGGGGAAGAGAATTTTGGGGAAGAAGAAATATTGATAATAAAGATGACATTGAAAGAAGATTTTGATTGAAGATCAATATGAGCCTGTTTGGTTTTCTTCTATTGGATAGCAGGTAGTTGACAGCTTCATACCCATGTTCTCTTTGAAGGCAACACCATATTGTTCACACAGGGAAGTATTTACACCACAAGGTGTTAGTGTATGGACGCAAAACACACATGTATTATGTATCACTTTATGTTGCAAGGATGCGTGCAATTTAACCTGCTATCCAGTATCCTACCTAACATTTATCCAATCTCCATTCTCTTAAATAATCCTGTCAACTATCCACTCTCCTGTCTCCTACCCTGTCAACTATCCACTCTCCAGTCTCCTATATAATCCTGTCAACTATCCACTCTCCTGTCTCCTATCCTGTCAACTATCCACTCTCCTGTCTCCTATCCTGTCAACTATCCACTCTCCTGTCTCCTATCCTGTCAACTATCCACTCTCCTGTCTCCTATATAATCCTGTCAACTATCCACTCTCCTGTCTCCTATCCTGTCAACTATCCACTCTCCAGTCTCCTATCCTGTCAACTATCCACTCTCCAGTCTCCTATCCTGTCAACTATCCACTCTCCTGTCTCCTACCCTGTCAACTATCCACTCTCCTGTCTCCTATATAATCCTGTCAACTATCCACTCTCCTGTCTCCTATATAATCCTGTCAACTATCCACTCTCCTGTCTCCTATCCTGTCAACTATCCACTCTCCAGTCTCCTATCCTGTCAACTATCCACTCTCCAGTCTCCTATCCTGTCAACTATCCACTCTCCTGTCTCCTACCCTGTCAACTATCCACTCTCCAGTCTCCTATATAATCCTGTCAACTATCCACTCTCCAGTCTCCTATCCTGTCAACTATCCACTCTCCAGTCTCCTATCCTGTCAACTATCCACTCTCCTGTCTCCTATCCTGTCAACTATCCACTCTCCAGTCTCCTATCCTGTCAACTATCCACTCTCCTGTCTCCTACCCTGTCAACTATCCACTCTCTTGTCTCCTACCCTGTCAACTATCCACTGTCCAGTCTCCTATCCTGTCAACTATCCACTCTCCAGTCTCCTATCCTGTCAACTATCCACTCTCCTGTCTCCTACCCTGTCAACTATCCACTCTCTTGTCTCCTACCCTGTCAACTATCCACTCTCCTGTCTCCTACCCTGTCAACTATCCACTCTCTTGTCTCCTACCCTGTCAACTATCCACTGTCCAGTCTCCTATCCTGTCAACTATCCACTCTCCAGTCTCCTATCCTGTCAACTATCCACTCTCTTGTCTCCTACCCTGTCAACTATCCACTGTCCAGTCTCCTATCCTGTCAACTATCCACTCTCCTGTCTCCTATCCTGTCACCTATCCCCTCTCATCTCTCCTCTCCTGTCAACTATCCACTGTCCAGTCTCCTATCCTGTCAACTATCCACTCTCCTGTCTCCTATCCTGTCACCTATCCACTCTCCAGTCTCCTACCCTGTCAACTATCCACTCTCCAGTCTCCTATACTGTCACCTATCCCCTCTCATCTCTCCTCTCCTGTCAACAATCCACTCTCCAGTCTCCTATCCTGTCAGCCTTCCACTCTCCAGTCCTACTATCCACAATATTTTCCAACTGCTATTTCCTGTTCTGACTATTAATTGTACAGACGTATTAGGATGTAATCCTTTATTCTCCTATACTGCTAGTCCTTTCACCTAGGATTTTAACCCTCTCCTCTCCTGCTAGTCCTTTCACCTAGGATTTTAACCCTCTCCTCTCTTGCTAGTCCTGTCCCGACAATCACATGGAGGAAGATGAACGGTAACATCCCTAAGAAGGCTCGTCTGAGGAAGTCCCAGGCTGTTCTGGAGATCCCCAATGTCCAGCTGGAAGACTCGGGGACCTACGAGTGTAAAGCTGAGAACCCCAGAGGAGGAACAGCCTTTAAGGGACACCTCCAGGTCTACAGTAAGTTATGTGATGGTTGGACTGTAGCCACATTGTTCTGGTGTTAATATGGTATTGGTAAAGACTGCTGTGCTTTTGTTTTATTGTTTTATTGGGCAGTTTGTTCTGGTTTGGACTTGACTGATACTACTAGGATTCTAGTGTGTTTGGCGGTTATGAAGACTAATTATTGTTGTGCCCATTCTCTAAACCAGTCTGTGTCTGCTATTCATCTTCTGGTCCTGTCCCTGATACCTACTGTAGAATAATTATCATCCCATTCCTGTCTGCTCCCTGACACCTACTGTAGAATATCTATCAACCCAGTCCTGTCTGCTCCCTGATACCTACTGTAGAATATCTATCAACCCAGTCCTGTCTGCTCCCTGATACCTACTGTAGAATATCTATCATCCCGGTCCTGTCTGCTCCCTGATACCTACTGTAGAATATCTATCAACCCGGTCCTGTCTGCTCCCTGATACCTACTGTAGAATATCTATCAACCCAGTCCTGTCTGCTCCCTGATACCTACTGTAGAATATCTATCATCCCGGTCCTGTCTGCTCCCTGATACCTACTGTAGAATATCTATCATCCCGGTCCTGTCTGCTCCCTGATACCTACTGTAGAATATCTATCAACCCAGTCCTGTCTGCTCCCTGATACCTACTGTAGAATATCTATCATCCCGGTCCTGTCTGCTCCCTGATACCTACTGTAGAATATCTATCATCCCGGTCCTGTCTGCTCCCTGATACCTACTGTAGAATATCTATCAACCCAGTCCTGTCTGCTCCCTGATACCTACTGTAGAATATCTATCATCCCAGTCCTGTCTGCTCCCTGATACCTACTGTAGAATATCTATCAACCCAGTCCTGTCTGCTCCCTGATACCTACTGTAGAATATCTATCATCCCGGTCCTGTCTGCTCCCTGATACCTACTGTAGAATATCTATCATCCCGGTCCTGTCTGCTCCCTGATACCTACTGTAGAATATCTATCAACCCGGTCCTGTCTGCTCCCTGATACCTACTGTAGAATATCTATCATCCCGGTCCTGTCTGCTCCCTGATACCTACTGTAGAATATCTATCGACCCAGTCCTGTCTGCTCCCTGATACCTACTGTAGAATATCTATCGACCCAGTCCTGTCTGCTCCCTGATACCTACTGTAGAATATCTATCATCCCAGTCTTGTCTGCTCCCTGATACCTACTGTAGAATATCTATCAAACCAGTCCTGTCTGCTCTTCTCTGGAGGAGAATGTCACTGACTGAGATCAAGTGGGCAGTATGTCATCAATGGAAACATACACATATTCCGCGACATGTTTTACAGTGATTAGGTTTGGCAGAGGAAGTAGAGTGGATCACCGTCCGTTATGTAGTCTTACTGAATAGTGTCCACTTCCTGTTCTTCTCTCCATGTTCTTGTGTTGTTGCTGTTTATGTTTACGTCATAAATAACTATTTGTTCAAAGATTATTTGCTTAATTTTCTTACTATGCAGATGCACATATAGGTACATTTGTAGTTTTTCATCTTATTGAGCCACTTTTTTAATGGCTAGGTAATACTGCCGACCAAACACCCACCTGACTGAATGAAGACGAGACCAAACACCCACCTGCTGAATGAAGACAAGACCAAACACCCACCTGATGGAATGAAGACAAGACCAAACACCCCATAAACCTTCTAATGGATTTAAGACAAGATCAAACACCCACCTGATGGAATGAAGACAAGACCAAACACTCACCTGATGGAATGAAGACAAGACCAAACACCCACCTGATGGAATGAAGACAAGACCAAACACCCACCTGATGGAATGAAGACAAGACCAAACACCCCAAAAACCTTCTAATGGATTTAAGACAAGATCAAACACCCACCTGACTGATTGAAGACAAGACCAAACACCTCCTGATGGATTGAAGACAAGACCAAACACCCACCTGATGGAATGAGGACAAGACCAAACACCCACCTGATGGAATGAAGACAAGACCAAACACCCACCCGATGGAATGAAGACAAGACCAAACACCTCCTGATGGATTGAAGACAAGACCAAACACCCACCTGATGGATTGAAGACAAGACCAAACTCCCACCTGATGGAATGAAGACAAGACCAAACACCCACCTGATAGAATGAAGACAAGACCAAACACCCACCTGATAGAATGAAGACAAGACCAAACACCCACCTGATGGAATGAAGACAAGACCAAACACCCACCTGATGGAACGAAGACAAGACCAAACACCCACCTGATGGAATGAAGACAAGACCAAACACCCACCTGATGGAATGAAGACAAGACCAAACACCCACCTGATGGAATGAAGACAAGACCAAACACCCACCTGATGGAATGAAGACAAGACCAAACACCCACCTGATGGTTTGAAGACAAGACCAAACACCCACCTGATGGAATGAAGACAAGACCAAACACCCACCTGATGGAATGAAGACAAGACCAAACACCCACCTGATGGAATGAAGACAAGCCCCAACACCCACCTGATGGAATGAAGACAAGACCAAACACCTCCTGATGGAATGAAGACAAGACCAAACACCTCCTGATGGAATGAAGACAAGACCAAACACCCACCTGATAGAATGAAGACAAGACCAAACACCCACCTGATGGAATGAAGACATGACCAAACACCACCTGATGGAATGAAGACAAGACCAAACACCCACCTGATGGAATGAAGACAAGACCAAACACCCACCTGATGGAATGAAGACAAAACCAAACACCCACCTGATGGAATGAAGACAAGACCAAACACCCACCTGATGGAATGAAGACAAGACCAAACACCCACCTGATGGTTTGAAGACAAGACCAAACACCCACCTGATGGAATGAAGACAAGACCAAACACCCACCTGATGGAATGAAGACAAGACCAAACACCCACCTGATGGAATGAAGACAAGCCCCAACACCCACCTGATGGAATGAAGACAAGACCAAACACCCACCTGATGGAATGAAGACAAGACCAAACACCCACCTGATGGAATGAAGACAAGACCAAACACCCACCTGATGGAATGAAGACGAGACCAAACACCCACCTGATGGAATGAAGACATGACCAAACACCACCTGATGGAATGAAGACAAGACCAAACACCCACCTGATGGAATGAAGACAAGACCAAACACCCACCTGATGGAATGAAGACAAAACCAAACACCCACCTGATGGAATGAAGACATGACCAAACACCCACCTGATGGAATGAAGACAAGACCAAACACCCACCTGATGGAATGAAGACAAGACCAAACACCCACCTGATGGAATGAAGACAAGACCAAACACCCACCTGATGGAATGAAGACAAGACCAAACACCCACCTGATGGATTGAAGTCAAGACCAAACACCCACCTGATGGATTGAAGACAAGACCAAACTCCCACCTGATGGAATGAAGACAAGACCAAACACCCACCTGATGGAATGAAGACAAGACCAAACACCCACCTGATGGAATGAAGACAAGACCAAACACCCACCTGATGGAATGAAGACAAGACCAAACACCCACCTGATGGAATGAAGACAAGACCAAACACCCACCTGATGGAATAAAGACAAGACCAAACACCCACCTGATGGAATGAGGACAAGACCAAACACCCACCTGATGGAATGAAGACAAGACCAAACACCCACCTGATGGAATGAAGACAAGACCAAACACCCACCTGATGGAATGAAGACAAGACCAAACACCCACCTGATGGAATGAAGACAAGACCAAACACCCACCTGATGGAATGAAGACAAGACCAAACACCCACCTGATGGAATGAAGACAAGACCAAACACCCACCTGATGGAATGAAGACAAGACCAAACACCCACCTGATGGAATGAAGACAAGACCAAACACCTCCTGATGGAATGAAGACAAGACCAAACACCCACCTGATGGAATGAAGACAAGACCAAACACCCACCTGATGGAATGAAGACAAGACCAAACACCCACCTGATGGAATGAAGACAAGACCAAACACCCACCTGATGGATTGAAGACAAGACCAAACACCCACCTGATGGAATGAAGACAAGACCAAACACCCACCTGATGGAATGAAGACAAGACCAAACACCCACCTGATGGAATGAAGACAAGACCAAACACCCACCTGATGGAATGAAGACAAGACCAAACACCCACCTGATGGAATGAAGACAAGACCAAACACCCACCTGATGGATTGAAGACAAGACCAAACACCCACCTGATGGAATGAAGACAAGACCAAACACCCACCTGATGGAATGAAGACAAGACCAAACACCCACCTGATGGAATGAAGACAAGCCCCAACACCCACCTGATGGAATGAAGACAAGACCAAACACCTCCTGATGGAATGAAGACAAGACCAAACACCTCCTGATGGAATGAAGACAAGACCAAACACCCACCTGATGGAATGAAGACAAGACCAAACACCCACCTGATGGAATGAAGACATGACCAAACACCACCTGATGGAATGAAGACAAGACCAAACACCCACCTGATGGAATGAAGACAAGACCAAACACCCACCTGATGGAATGAAGACAAAACCAAACACCCACCTGATGGAATGAAGACATGACCAAACACCCACCTGATGGAATGAAGACAAGACCAAACACCCACCTGATGGAATGAAGACAAGACCAAACACCCACCTGATGGAATGAAGACAATACCAAACACCCACCTGATGGAATGAAGACAAGACCAAACACCCACCTGATGGATTGAAGTCAAGACCAAACACCCACCTGATGGAATGAAGACAAGACCAAACACCCACCTGATGGAATGAAGACAAGACCAAACACCCACCTGATGGAATGAAGACAAGACCAAACACCCACCTGATGGAATGAAGACAAGCCCAAACACCCAACTGATGGAATGAAGACAAGACCAAACACCCACCTGATGGAATGAAGACAAGACCAAACACCCACCTGATGGAATGAAGACAAGACCAAACACCCACCTGATGGAATGAAGACAAGACCAAACACCCACCTGATGGAATGAAGACAAGACCAAACACCCACCTGATGGATTGAAGACAAGACCAAACACCCACCTGATGGAATGAAGACAAGACCAAACACCCACCTGATGGAATGAAGACAAGACCAAACACCCACCTGATGGAATGAAGACAAGACCAAACACCCACCTGATGGAATGAAGACAAGACCAAACACCCACCTGATGGAATGAAGACAAGACCAAACACCTCCTGATGGAATGAAGACAAGACCAAACACCTCCTGATGGAATAAAGACAAGACCAAACACCCACCTGATGGAATGAAGACAAGACCAAACACCCACCTGATGGAATGAAGACAAGACCAAACACCCACCTGATGGAATGAAGACAAGACCAAACACCTGCTGATGGAATGAAGACAAGACCAAACACCCACCTGATGGAATGAAGACAAGACCAAACACCCACCTGATGGATTGAAGACAAGACCAAACACCCACCTGATGGAATGAAGACAAGACCAAACACCCACCTGATGGAATGAAGACAAGACCAAACACCCACCTGATGGAATGAAGACAAGACCAAACACCCACCTGATGGAATGAAGACAAGACCAAACACCCACCTGATGGAATGAAGACAAGACCAAACACCCACCTGATGGATTGAAGACAAGACCAAACACCCACCTGATGGAATGAAGACAAGACCAAACACCCACCTGATGGAATGAAGACAAGACCAAACACCCACCTGATGGAATGAAGACAAGCCCCAACACCCACCTGATGGAATGAAGACAAGACCAAACACCTCCTGATGGAATGAAGACAAGACCAAACACCTCCTGATGGAATGAAGACAAGACCAAACACCCACCTGATGGAATGAAGACAAGACCAAACACCCACCTGATGGAATGAAGACATGACCAAACACCACCTGATGGAATGAAGACAAGACCAAACACCCACCTGATGGAATGAAGACAAGACCAAACACCCACCTGATGGAATGAAGACAAAACCAAACACCCACCTGATGGAATGAAGACATGACCAAACACCCACCTGATGGAATGAAGACAAGACCAAACACCCACCTGATGGAATGAAGACAAGACCAAACACCCACCTGATGGAATGAAGACAATACCAAACACCCACCTGATGGAATGAAGACAAGACCAAACACCCACCTGATGGATTGAAGTCAAGACCAAACACCCACCTGATGGAATGAAGACAAGACCAAACACCCACCTGATGGAATGAAGACAAGACCAAACACCCACCTGATGGAATGAAGACAAGACCAAACACCCACCTGATGGAATGAAGACAAGCCCAAACACCCAACTGATGGAATGAAGACAAGACCAAACACCCACCTGATGGAATGAAGACAAGACCAAACACCCACCTGATGGAATGAAGACAAGACCAAACACCCACCTGATGGAATGAAGACAAGACCAAACACCCACCTGATGGAATGAAGACAAGACCAAACACCCACCTGATGGATTGAAGACAAGACCAAACACCCACCTGATGGAATGAAGACAAGACCAAACACCCACCTGATGGAATGAAGACAAGACCAAACACCCACCTGATGGAATGAAGACAAGACCAAACACCCACCTGATGGAATGAAGACAAGACCAAACACCCACCTGATGGAATGAAGACAAGACCAAACACCTCCTGATGGAATGAAGACAAGACCAAACACCTCCTGATGGAATCAAGACAATACCAAACACCCACCTGATGGAATGAAGACAAGACCAAACACCCACCTGATGGAATGAAGACAAGACCAAACACCCACCTGATGGAATGAAGACAAGACCAAACACCTGCTGATGGAATGAAGACAAGACCAAACACCCACCTGATGGAATGAAGACAAGACCAAACACCCACCTGATGGAATGAAGACAAGACCAAACACCCACCTGATGGAATGAAGACAAGACCAAACACCCACCTGATGGATTGAAGACAAGACCAAACACCCACCTGATGGATTGAAGACAAGACCAAACACCCACCTGATGGAATGAAGACAAGACCAAACACCCACCTGATGGAATGAAGACAAGACCAAACACCCACCTGATGGAATGAAGACAAGACCAAACACCCACCTGATGGAATGAAGACAAGACCAAACACCCACCTGATGGAATGAGGACAAGACCAAACACCCACCTGATGGAATGAAGACAAGACCAAACACCCACCTGATGGAATGAAGACAAGACCAAACACCCACCTGATGGAATGAAGACAAGCCCAAACACCCACCTGATGGAATGAAGACAAGCCCAAACACCCACCTGATGGAATGAAGACAAGACCAAACACCCACCTGATGGAATGAAGACAAGACCAAACACCCACCTGATGGAATGAAGACAAGACCAAACACCCACCTGATGGATTGAAGACAAGACCAAACACCCACCTGATGGAATGAAGACAAGACCAAACACCCACCTGATGGAATGAAGACAAGACCAAACACCCACCTGATGGAATGAAGACAAGACCAAACACCTCCTGATGGAATGAAGACAAACATCTTTCTGTGTAGGACTGGTATCATCCTGTTAAAGAGATCGAATTTAAGGAATGCAAAGTCACTTGTTGTGTTGTTTGATTGGATGTTTATTCAAGGTGATATGGTCTTTTATCTCTGTTTTGATTGGATGATTATTCAAGGTTATATGGCCTTTTATCTGTGGTTTGATTGGATGATTATTGTCAGGAAGGTCTCTGCGCACTATAAAGGTTCACACAACAGGCTGACCTGTTTAAATGACATGCAGCCTGCTACCAACGAGGCTCCCACTGAGAGTAGCCAGGGAGTATTGATGCACAGGAAGTGACAGAGAGAGAGTGTGTGAGTGTGTGTGTGCATGGGATGAGTAGCCAGGGAATATAGGTGCCCGGGAAGCATGTCGTCCCAAGGCTGTGGAAAGTGTGTGTGTGTGTATGTGTGTGTGTGTGTGTGTTAGATAGATATATAACACTGGAGGGATAATTGAAGGGGGAGGTGTCTAACTGAAACACTGGAGGGATAATTAAAAGGGGAGGTGTCTAACTAACTGAAACACTGGAGGGATAATTGAAGGGGGAGGTGTCTAACTAACTGAAACACTGGAGGGATAATTGAAGGGGGAGGTGTCTAACTAACTGAAACACTGGAGGGATAATTGAAGGGGGAGGTGTCTAACTAACTGAAACACTGGAGGGGTAATTGAAGGGGGAGGTGTCTAACTGAAACACTGGAGGGTTAATTGAAGGGGGAGGTGTCTAACTGAAACACTGGAGGGTTAATTGAAGGGGGAGGTGTCTAACTGAAACACTGGAGGGATAATTGAAGGGGGAGGTGTCTAACTAACTGAAACACTGGAGGGATAATTGAAGGGGGAGGTGTCTAACTGAAACACTGGAGGGATAATTAAAGGGGGAGGTGTCTAACTGAAACACTGGAGGGATAATTAAAGGGGGAGGTGTCTAACTAACTGAAACACTGGAGGGATAATTGAAGGGGGAGGTGTCTAACTGAAACACTGGAGGGATAATTGAAGGGGGAGGTGTCTTACTAACTGAAACACTGGAGGGTTAATTGAAGGGGGAGGTGTCTAACTAACTGAAACACTGGAGGGATAATTGAAGGGGGAGGTGTCTAACTAACTGAAACACTGGAGGGATAATTGAAGGGGGAGGTGTCTAACTAACTGAAACACTGGAGGGATAATTGAAGGGGGAGGTGTCTAACTGACTGAAACACTGGAGGGATAATTGAAGGGGGAGGTGTCTAACTAACTGAAACACTGGAGGGATAATTGAAGGGGGAGGTGTCTAACTAACTGAAACACTGGAGGGATAATTAAAGGGGGAGGTGTCTAACTGAAACACTGGAGGGATAATTGAAGGGGGAGGTGTCTAACTGAAACACTGGAGGGATAATTGAAGGGGGAGGTGTCTAACTAACTGAAACACTGGAGGGAATATTGAAGGGGGAGGTGTCTAACTATCTGAAACACTGGAGGGATAATTGAAGGGGGAGGTGTCTAACTAACTGAAACACTGGAGGGATAATTGAAGGGGGAGGTGTCTAACTGAAACACTGGAGGGATAATTGAGGGGGGAGGTGTCTAACTAACTGAAACACTGGAGGGTTAATTGAAGGGGGAGGTGTCTAACTGAAACACTGGAGGGTTAATTGAAGGGGGAGGTGTCTAACTGAAACACTGGAGGGATAATTGAAGGGGGAGGTGTCTAACTAACTGAAACACTGGAGGGATAATTAAAGGGGGAGGTGTCTAACTGAAACACTGGAGGGATAATTGAAGGGGGAGGTGTCTAACTAACTGAAACACTGGAGGGATAATTGAAGGGGGAGGTGTCTAACTAACTGAAACACTGGAGGGATAATTGAAGGGGGAGGTGTCTAACTAACTGAAACACTGGAGGGATAATTGAAGGGGGAGGTGTCTAACTGAAACACTGGAGGGATAATTGAAGGGGGAGGTGTCTAACTGAAACACTGGAGGGATAATTGAAGGGGGAGGTGTCTAACTGAAACACTGGAGGGATAATTAAAGGGGGAGGTGTCTAACTAACTGAAACACTGGAGTGAATAACATCACACTCTATAATACTGTTGTGTTATTCAGCTCAAACACATCATACTCTATAAGGATTTTCATATTTCATCTGTTCTCTCCTTCCCCAGCCTTCCCCCAGTGGATCAGCACGATAAACGACAGCCAGTTGGACAGTGGAGATCAGC
Source organism: Salvelinus alpinus (assembly GCF_045679555.1). Classification (NCBI taxonomy): domain Eukaryota; kingdom Metazoa; phylum Chordata; class Actinopteri; order Salmoniformes; family Salmonidae; genus Salvelinus; species Salvelinus alpinus. The sequence goes on along the minus strand of NC_092106.1, from coordinate 41,752,215 downwards.
TGCACTGGGAGTGCAAGGCCACAGGGAAGCCTAGACCCACCTACCGCTGGCTCCGCAATGGAGAGCCGTTCACACCACAGGTACTCACACACAGGGAACCCTAGACCCACCTACCGCTGGCTCCGCAATGGAGAGCCAATCACACCACAGGTACTCACACAACAGGTACTCACACCACAGGTACTCACACCACAGGGAACCACACACACCACAGGTACTCACACAACAGGTACTCACACCACAGGTACTCACACAACAGGTACTCACATCACAGGTACTCACACAACAGGTATTCACACCAAAGGTACTCACACGACAGGGAACCACACACACCACAGGTACTCACAACCAAGTACGCACACCACAGATACTCACACACCAGGAACCACACACACCACGGGTACTCACAACCAGGTACTCACACCACAGGTACTCACACACACACCACAGGTACTCACACCACAGGTACTCACACAACAGGTACTCACACCACAGGTACTCACACAACAGGTACTCACATCACATGTACTCACACAACAGGTATTCACACCAAAGGTACTCACACGACAGGGAACCACACACACCACAGGTACTCACAACCAAGTACGCACACCACAGATACTCACACACCAGGAACCACACACACCACGGGTACTCACAACCAGGTACTCACACCACAGGTACTCACACACCGGGAACCACACACACCACATGTACTCAAACCACAGGTACTCACACCACATGTACTCACACACAGGGAACCACGCACACCACATATACTCACACCACATGTACTCACACCACATGTACTCACCCACAGGGAACCACACACACCACAGGTACTCACACCACAGGTACTCACCCACAGGGAACCATACACACTCCTACCACTGACTCCGCAATGGAGAGCCGCTCACACCACATGTACTCACACACAGGGAACCACACACACCACAGGTACTCACACCACAGGTACTCACACCACAGGTACTCACCCACAGGGAACCACACACACTCCTACCACTGACTCCGCAATGGAGAGCCGCTCACGCCACAGGTACTTACACCACAGGTACTCACACCACAGGTACTTACACCCCAGCTACTCACACCACAGGTACTCACACCCCAGGGACTCACACCACAGGTACTCACCCACAGGGAACCACACACAGGGAAGAACACACAGGCAGGCAGTTACACACACATACACCGTTAACCCCCACAGATACTCACAATAAAAATAAAACACACACATGCACACACACATCCCCTAACCCCATAGGCACTTGCAATTAGGAACACACACAACACCCCTCCCTCCCCCAGAACACCACTCTAAGATGCACAGAAATGATTTAGGCAATACCCAAGTTCTAGAATACACAGCAATTATTTAGGCAATTCCCAGTTCTAGAATACACAGCAATTATTTAGGCAATTCCCAGTTCTAGAATACACAGCAATTATTTAGGCAATTCCCAGTTCTAGAATACACAGCAATTATTTAGGCAATTCCCAGTTCTAGAATACACAGCAATTATTTAGGCAATTCCCAGTTCTAGAATACACAGCAATTATTTAGGCAATTCCCAGTTCTAGAATACACAGCAGAAACATTTAAAATATGAAATAGAGTGGACATGAGTTTGTCTGTCTAAATGTAAAGTCTGTTGAATCTGCTTTGGTATATTTCTGTATATAATTTCCCTGTCCTATGGTCTGACAGTCAGATAATTAGGTGTCGCCTTCCCTGTCCTATGGACTGACAGTCAGATAATTAGGTGTCGCCCTCCCTGTCCTATGGTCTGACAGTCAGATAATTAGGTGTCGCTCTCTCTGTCCTATGGTCTGACAGTCAGATAATTAGGTGTCGCCCTCCCTGTCCTATGGACTGACATTCAAATAATAAGGTATGGAAATAACCCTGTCCTATGGACTGACGGTCAGATAATTAGGTATGGCAATAACCCTGTCCTATGGACTGACAGTCAGATAATTAGGTGTCACCCTCCCTGTCCTATGGACTGACAGTCAAATACTAACAAGGTATTGTCATCTCTTGAATTTATCTACTAGAATATCATGTTGCTGTCTGAATCATCTCTTGTATTTATCTCTACTAGAATATCATGTTGCTGTCTGAATCATCTCTTGTATTTATCTCTACTAGAATATCATGTTGCTGTCTGAATCATCTCTTGTGTTTATCTCTACTAGAATATCATGTTGCTGTCTGAATCATCTGTTGTGTTTATCTACTAGAATATCATGTTTCTGTCTGAATCATCTCTTGTGTTTATCTACTAGAATATCATGTTGCTGTCTGAATCATCTCTTGTGTTTATCTACTAGAATATCATGTTGCTGTCTGAATCATCTCTTGTATTTATCTCTACCAGAATATCATGTTGCTGTCTGAATCATCTCTTGTGTTTATCTCTACTGGAATAGCATGTTGCTGTCTGAATCATCTCTTGTGTTTATCTCCTCTAGAATATCATGTTGCTGTCTGAATCATCTCTTGTGTTTATCTCTACTAGAATATCATGTTGCTGTCTGAATCATATCTTGTGTTTATCTACTAGAATATCATGTTGCTGTCTGAATCATCTCTTGTGTTTATCTCTACTAGAATATCATGTTGCTGTCTGAATCATCTCTTGTGTTTATCTCTACTAGAATATCATGTTGCTGTCTGAATCATCTCTTGTGTTTATCTACTAGAATATCATGTTTCTGTCTGAATCATCTCTTGTGTTTATCTCTACTAGAATAGCATGTTGCTGTCTGAATCATCTCACTGCCTCTTATCTGTGACTGTATTCATGATACAGCACTGCCACTTACCTGTGACTGTATTCATGATACAGCACTGCCTCACGTGCCTTATTGCTTAAATAAGGCACTACTTAAATGTTGACTAGTGCCCTATAGGTCTCCCTATAGGTCTCCCTATGGATCTCCCTATGGGTCTCCCTATGGGTCTCCCTATGGGTCTCCCTATGGATCTCCCTATGGGTCTCCCTATGGGCCCTATGGGTCTCCTATGGATCTCCCTATGGGCCCTATGGGTCTCCTATGGATCTCCCTATGGGTCTCCTATGGATCTCCCTATGGATCTCCTATGGATCTCCCTATGGGCCCTATGGATCTCCCTATGGATCTCCCTATGGGCCCTATGGATCTCCCTATGGATATCCCTATGGGCCCTATGGATCTCCTATGGATCTCCCTATGGATCTCCTATGGATCTCCCTATGGATCTCCTATGGATCTCCCTATGGATCTCCCTATGGGCCCTATGGATCTCCCTATGGGTCTCCCTATGGATCTCCCTATGGATCTCCCTATGGGTCTCCCTATGGATCTCCCTATGGATCTCCCTATGGATCTCCCTATGGATCTACCTATGGGCCCTATGGATCTCCCTATGGGTCTCCCTATGGATCTCCTATGGATCTCCCTATGGATCTCCCTATGGGCCCTATGGATCTCCCTATGGGTCTCCTTATGGGTCTCCCTATGGATCTCCCTATGGGCCCTATGGATCTCCCTATGGGTCTCCCTATGGGCCCTATGGGTCTCCTATGGATCTCCCTATGGGCCCTATGGGTCTCCTATGGATCTCCCTATGGGTCTCCTATGGATCTCCCTATGGATCTCCTATGGATCTCCCTATGGGCCCTATGGATCTCCCTATGGATCTCCCTATGGGCCCTATGGATCTCCCTATGGATATCCCTATGGGCCCTATGGATCTCCTATGGATCTCCCTATGGATCTCCTATGGATCTCCCTATGGATCTCCTATGTATCTCCCTATGGATCTCCCTATGGGCCCTATGGATCTCCCTATGGGTCTCCCTATGGATCTCCCTATGGATCTCCCTATGGGTCTCCCTATGGATCTCCCTATGGATCTCCCTATGGATCTCCCTATGGATCTACCTATGGGCCCTATGGATCTCCCTATGGGTCTCCCTATGGATCTCCTATGGATCTCCCTATGGATCTCCCTATGGGCCCTATGGATCTCCCTATGGGTCTCCTTATGGGTCTCCCTATGGATCTCCCTATGGGCCCTATGGATCTCCCTATGGGTCTCCCTATGGGCCCTATGGGTCTCCTATGGATCTCCCTATGGGCCCTATGGGTCTCCTATGGATCTCCCTATGGGTCTCCTATGGATCTCCCTATGGATCTCCTATGGATCTCCCTATGGGCCCTATGGATCTCCCTATGGATCTCCCTATGGGCCCTATGGATCTCCCTATGGATCTCCTATGGATATCCCTATGGGCCCTATGGATCTCCTATGGATCTCCCTATGGATCTCCTATGGATCTCCCTATGGATCTCCTATGTATCTCCCTATGGATCTCCCTATGGGCCCTATGGATCTCCCTATGGGTCTCCCTATGGATCTCCCTATGGATCTCCCTATGGGTCTCCCTATGGATCTCCCTATGGATCTCCCTATGGATCTCCCTATGGATCTCCCTATGGATCTACCTATGGGCCCTATGGATCTCCCTATGGGTCTCCCTATGGATCTCCTATGGATCTCCCTATGGATCTCCCTATGGGCCCTATGGATCTCCCTATGGGTCTCCTTATGGGTCTCCCTATGGATCTCCCTATGGGCCCTATGGATCTCCATATGGATCTCCCTATGGGCCCTATGGATCTCCCTATGGGCCCTATGGATCTCCCTATGGATCTCCCTATGGGCCCTATGGATCTCCTATGGATCTCCCTATGAGCCATATTGGCCCTGGTAAAAGTAAGTCACTACAGTATATAGTGAATAGGGTGCTATTTGGGACACATCCAAGGTGTTGTAACATTGATAAGAGGAGTATGGAGATGGTGAATGGGGTATGTTGTGTTTCAGAGCAGGGTGGAGATGGTGAATGGGGTATGTTGTGTTTCAGAGCAGGGTGGAGATGGTGAATGGGGTATGTTGTGTTTCAGAGCAGGGTGGAGGTGGTGAATAGGGTATGTTGTGTTTCAGAGCAGGGTGGAGATGGTGAATGGGGTATGTTGTGTTTCAGAGCAGGGTGAAGATGGTGAATGGGGTATGTTGTGTTTCAGAGCAGGGTGGAGATGGTGAATGGGGTATGTTGTGTTTCAGAGCAGGGTGGTGGTGGTGAATGGGGTATGTTGTGTTTCAGAGCAGGGTGGAGATGGTGAATGGGGTATGTTGTGTTTCAGAGCAGGGTGGAGATGGTGAATGGTGTATGTTGTGTTTCAGAGCAGGGTGGAGATGGTGAATGGGGTATGTTGTGTTTCAGAGCAGGGTGGAGATGGTGAATGGGGTATGTTGTGTATCAGAGCAGGGTGGAGATGGTGAATGGGGTATGTTGTGTTTCAGAGCAGGGTGGAGATGGTGAATGGGGTATGTTGTGTTTCAGAGCAGGGTGGAGATGGTGAATGGGGTATGTTGTGTTTCAGATCAGGGTGGAGGTGGTGAATGGGGTATGTTGTGTTTCAGAGCAGGGTGGAGATGGTGAATGGGGTATGTTGTGTATCAGAGCAGGGTGGAGATGGTGAATGGAGTATGTTGTCTTTCAGAGCAGGGTGGAGATGGTGAATGGGGTATGTTGTGTTTCAGAGCAGATGGGAGATGGTGAATGGAGTATGTTGTGTTTCAGATCAGATGGGAGATGGTGAATGGAGTATGTTGTCTTTCAGAGCAGGGTGGAGATGGTGAATGGGGTATGTTGTGTTTCAGAGCAGATGGGAGATGGTGAATGGAGTATGTTGTCTTTCAGAGCAGGGTGGAGATGGTGAATGTAGTATGTTGTCTTTCAGAGCAGGGTGGAGATGGTGAATGGGGTATGTTGTGTTTCAGAGCAGGGTGGAGATGGTGAATGGGGTATGTTGTGTTTCAGAGCAGGGTGGAGATGGTGAATGGGGTATGTTGTGTTTCAGAGCAGGGTGGAGATGGTGAATGGGGTATGTTGTGTTTCAGAGCAGGGTGGAGATGGTGAATGGGGTATGTTGTCTTTCAGAGCAGGGTGGAGATGGTGAATGGGGTATGTTGTCTTTCAGAGCAGGGTGGAGATGGTGAATGGGGTATGTTGTGTTTCAGAGCAGGGTGGAGATGGTGAATGGAGTATGTTGTGTTTCAGAGCAGGGTGGAGATGGTGAATGGGGTATGTTGTGTTTCAGAGCAGGGTGGAGATGGTGAATGGAGTATGTTGTGTTTCAGAGCAGGGTGGAGATGGTGAATGGGGTATGTTGTGTTTCAGAGCAGGGTGGAGATGGTGAATGGAGTATGTTGTGTTTCAGAGCAGGGTGGAGATGGTGAATGGAGTATGTTGTGTTTCAGAGCAGGGTGGAGATGGTGAATGGAGTATGTTGTGTTTCAGAGCAGGGTGGAGATGGTGAATGGGGTATGTTGTGTTTCAGAGCAGGGTGGAGATGGTGAATGGAGTATGTTGTGTTTCAGAGCAGGGTGGAGATGGTGAATGGAGTATGTTGTGTTTCAGAGCAGGGTGGAGATGGTGAATGGAGTATGTTGTGTTTCAGAGCAGGGTGGAGATGGTGAATGGAGTATGTTGTGTTTCAGAGCAGGGTGGAGATGGTGAATGGGGTATGTTGTGTTTCAGAGCAGGGTGGAGATGGTGAATGGGGTATGTTGTCTTTCAGAGCAGGGTGGAGATGGTGAATGGAGTATGTTGTGTTTCAGAGCAGGGTGGAGATGGTGAATGGGGTATGTTGTGTTTCAGAGCAGGGTGGAGATGGTGAATGGGGTATGTTGTGTTTCAGAGCAGGGTGGAGATGGTGAATGGAGTATGTTGTGTTTCAGAGCAGGGTGGAGATGGTGAATGGAGTATGTTGTCTTTCAGAGCAGGGTGGAGATGGTGAATGGGGTATGTTGTGTTTCAGAGCAGGGTGGAGATGGTGAATGGGGTATGTTGTGTTTCAGAGCAGGGTGGAGATGGTGAATGGAGTATGTTGTGTTTCAGAGCAGGGTGGAGATGGTGAATGGGGTATGTTGTGTTTCAGAGCAGGGTGGAGGTGGTGAATGGGGTATGTTGTGTTTCAGAGCAGGGTGGAGATGGTGAATGGGGTATGTTGTGTTTCAGAGCAGGGTGGAGGTGGTGAATGGGGTATGTTGTGTTTCAGAGCAGGGTGGAGATGGTGAATGGGGTATGTTGTGTATCAGAGCAGGGTGGAGATGGTGAATGGACTATGTTGTCTTTCAGAGCAGGGTGGAGATGGTGAATGGGGTATGTTGTGTTTCAGAGCAGGGTGGAGATGGTGAATGGAGTATGTTGTCTTTCAGAGCAGGGTGGAGATGGTGAATGGAGTATGTTGTCTTTCAGAGCAGGGTGGAGATGGTGAATGGCGAGCTCATCATCCAGACGGTCCAGCAGGCTGACTCTGGGATGTACCAGTGTGTCGCTGAGAACAAATACGGAGCCATCTACTGCAGCGCAGAACTCAACATCTTAGGTATGCTGTTGTTTTTCTCCTGTTGTTGTTGTTGTATTCATTCCGGCACTGCGTACATGTATTTAGTCCTTGATACTCATTCCAAATTCATCCCAACCCCCCCCCCCCCCAATGTTCTCAACTGTAAATAGCCTCAGGGAAAACCAAATCTATTGACTTCAATCCAGTCAATTCAGGAAGTAAACTAAGATTCCAATGTTTCTCATTGCTTGTAATTTAAATTTCAGTTTGCTTCCTGAACCAACGTTGCTGCATACCCTTCCACTATCTTAGGTCTGCTTGTGTTTGTCATTATGTTAAAGGGAAGGTCTGTTCTGGTGTGTTTGTCATTATGTTAAAGGGAAAGTCTGTTCTAATGAGAAAATGCAGTGCAGATAAAGTCAAGTCTTTTGTTGTGGCAAATTGAAATGTAAATGGGCTGTTTTTCAACAAAGGTAGAGCTGCTCTTTTCTTCACCTCTGTGCATGGCTGGATATCGGCATGTGCCATTGGAGAGGCCACGGCCTGATAAGGGAGAGAGATAGCAATACGGGACGAAAACACAGCTTGAGAAGGCTGATTGGCAATCAACGGTGCTTGATTGAACCTTAACAGTGGTTAGCATGAAGAAATGAACGACAGAGGATGTATCCCAAAGGGCACCCTATTCCCTACATGGTACCCTATTCCCTACATGGTACCCTATTCCCTACATGGTACCCTATTCCCTATATAGTACCCTATTCCCTACATGGTACCATATTTCCTACATGGTACCCTATTCCCTACATGGTACCCTATTCCCTACATGGTACCATATTTCCTACATGGTACCCTATTCCCTACACGACCAGTGAGCTGAGATAAGACGGATCTTTACCTAGCATAGACTTATAGATGACCTGGAGCCAGTAGGTCTGGCGACGATTATGTAGCGAGGGCCAGCCGACTAGAGCATACAGGTCGCAGTGGTGGGTGGTATAAGGTGATTTGGTAACAAAACGGATCTCTCCAGGTCTCCTCCAATTCTCCACTCCTCCTTTCCCCCTCTCCTCACATCCTCCTCACATCCTCACATTGGTCATTTTGATTTAACATCAACATTTTGGGCCCTGTTTCTTCAGGCATCACATTTAGAGAATATGAACCCTAACGAATGAGCCATCACAAGTTTCTGTAACGTCACATTGATTTCTTGTTCATTCCCAACCCTGAGTCATATAGCAAATATGTTGAGACCATGACGTGTTAATTACATGAAGCAGATGCAGTCTCTGTGAACACCATAAGGCTTTGTTTTCTGATCATGTTAAGCAAAGTGACTGAGAATGAGATCCCTCGCCACTCTCTCCTTCCTGCCTCCCCTCCCCCTCTCTCTTCCCTGCCTTCCCCTCTCTCCTTCCTGCCTCCCCCTCCCTCTCTCTTCCCTGCCCCCCCCCCCCCTGCCTCCCCCTCTCTCCTGCCTGCCTCCCCCTCTCTCCTGCCTGCCACCCCTCTCTCGCTCCCTGCTTCCTCCTCTCTCCTCCTTGCCTCCCCCGCTTCCTCTTGCCTTTAAAGAACAGTCAGAATGAGGAGGTTTGGACGCTGCTGATGGTGATTAATATTCTGGTAACCATACCCTACAGGTATACATTCTTACTCTCTGTCTGTGTCCTTTGCGAGGATGTCCTCAAGCAGCAGCTATCAGGACAGATTACATGGCTAATAACACCTTGGAGATGAGTCATCACTTGAGGCTACATAGGGGTCCCTGGATGCCCCTCGCCTCTGATCCTGTCACAGCTCCTCTGGGGGAAGGGAAGGAGGGATGGAGGGTGATCCTGTCACAGCTCCTCTGGGGGAAGGGAAGGAGGGATGGAGGGAGATCCTGTCCCAGCTCCTCTGGGGGAAGGGAAGGAGGGATGGAGGGTGATCCTGTCCCAGCTCCTCTGGGGGAAGGGAAGGAGGGATGGAGGGTGATCCTGTCCCAGCTCCTCTGGGGGAAGGGAAGGAGGGATGGAGGGTGATCCTGTCACAGCTCCTCTGGGGGAAGGGATGAGGGAGATCCTGTCCCAGCTCTTCTGGGGGAAGGGAAGGAGGGATGGAGGGAGAGGGCTGTGGAGGGAGCCTGCCATGCTACAGGCCCGTTTTTCTAGGGAGGGAGAGTGGAGGGAGGACCGGGGAGGGGGGGAGACACTGGAAGGACAGAGCTGTCGTGCCTTTAGGACCCAAATCATTCGGACCCAGATGATCCTGGTGTTGTATCAGCAGGTAGCCTAGTGGTTAACGCGTTGGACCAGTAACCGAAAGGTTGTTGGATCGAATCCCCGAGCTGAAAAGGTAAAAATCTGTCCTTCTGTCCCTGAACAAGGCAGTTAACCCACTGTTCCCTGATAGGCCGTCATTGAAAATAAGAATGTGTTCTTAACTGACTTGCCGAGTTAGAAAAAGGTCAAATAAATAATATCAAACAGCTCCAAATCATTAGGTCCCTGATGATCCTGATCAAACAGCTCTGTTTGTTTTATATTTAGGGTTTGAATATAGTAGTGTTTGATACAATATTATCAAAATGGTTTCAATTATTGTTTTGTAAAACTGGTTGCTACTAAACTAAAACAGATTTGTATTGCATTTTCCTCAAATAAGAAGGCTTCGCAGTTAAGTCAAAAGTTGTATTTTTTAAATGTATTTATCTAAACTATCTCTACATATACATTGCAACAGACGTGATCGCAGTATACTGTAAATGCTATGTACTAATTGTTATGACGTAAGGCAGCATGTAAAGTACACTGCTGTCAACGTACTGTACTGTCTTCCATCAAAACAATTAGTACATAGTGCAGTACGTTGACAGCAGTACACTGTACATGATATGTACTAATTGTTTTGACGTAAGATAGTACAGTACGTTGACAGCCGTGTACTGGACACCTCCCTGCTCTGTTCCCTATGAGCTCTGATCATACTGGACACCCCCCTGCTCTGTTCCCTATGAGCTCTGATCATACTGGACACCCCCCTGCTCTGTTCCCTATGAGCTCTGATCATACTGGACACCTCCCTGCTCTGTTCCCTATGAGCTCTGATCATACTGGACACCCCCCTGCTCTGTTCCCTATGAGCTCTGATCATACTGGACACCCCCCTGCTCTGTTCCCTATGAGCTCTGATCATACTGGACACCCCCCTGCTCTGTTCCCTATGAGCTCTGATCATACTGGACACCTCCCTGCTCTGTTCCCTATGAGCTCTGATCATACTGGACACCCCCCTGCTCTGTTCCCTATGAGCTCTGATCATACTGGACACCCCCCTGCTCTGTTCCCTATGAGCTCTGATCATACTGGACACCTCCCTGCTCTGTTCCCTATGAGCTCTGATCATACTGGACACCTCCCTGCTCTGTTCCCTATGAGCTCTGATCAAAAAGAGTACACTCTAAAGGTCAAAGTGTAAGTTACCATTTGGGATGGAGACGTTTGAAGGTCAATGTAATGATGTCTGTGATTTGATCAGTTGATGTTTGGCTTGAAAATCTTTGAGTCATCTGATTCGTCAGCCCACATAACACTTCCCTCTGGACACGTTCGGCATTTAGCAGTAATTATCTGTTCATGTTAAAGTTGAGGATGGGAGGAGGGTTGAATCATTGGACATGTTTAGCCTCTGCTATAAACACTTTACTTTATTTACGGACCAGATCATTATGACTGCATCTTTCTCATAGGACATCTACTGTAAAAATGCCCATATATTGTAGAAGATTATACGATAAAATACCTAAAATGTTCAATATTTTGTGTTGTACCTCCTGATACGCGTTTATGACCAGAAAATAATTATGACAAAAATAAAATATTCATAGTATATATGTTACGCTGCTGTGACCTGTTATACTACTGTGACCTGTTGTACTGCTGTGACCTGTTATACTACTGTGACCTGTTATACTACTGTGACCTGTTGTACTGCTGTGACCTGTTATACTACTGTGACCTGTTATACTACTGTGACCTGTTGTACTACTGTGACCTGTTGTACTACTGTGACCTGTTACGCTACTGTGACCTGTTATACTACTGTGACCTGTTGTACTACTGTGACCTGTTGTACTACTGTGACCTGGTATACTACTGTGACCTGTTATACTACTGTGACCTGTTGTACTACTGTGACCTGTTATACTACTGTGACCTGTTGTACTACTGTGACCTGTTGTACTACTGTGACCTGTTATACTACTGTGACCTGTTATACTACTGTGACCTGTTATACTACTGTGACCTGTTATACTACTGTGACCTGTTATAGTACTGTGACCTGTTATACTACTGTGACCTGTTATACTACTGTGACCTGTTATACTACTGTGACCTGTTATAGTGCTGTGACCTGTTATAGTGATGTGACCTGTTATAGTGCTGTGACCTGTTATACTACTGTGACCTGTTATACTACTGGGACCTGTTATACTACTGTGACCTGTTACGCTACTGTGACCTGTTATACTACTGTGACCTGTTGTACTACTGTGACCTGTTGTACTACTGTGACCTGTTGTACTACTGTGACCTGTTATACTACTGTGACCTGTTATACTACTGTGACCTGTTGTACTACTGTGACCTGTTACGCTACTGTGACCTGTTATACTACTGTGATCTGTTGTACTTCTGTGACCTGTTATAGTGCTGTGACCTGTTATACTACTGTGACCTGTTATACTACTGTGACCTGTTTTACTACTGTGATCTGTTGTACTACTGTGACCTGTTATAGTGTTGTGACCTGTTATAGTGCTGTGACCTGTTATACTACTGTGACCTGTTATAGTGCTGTGACCTGTTATACTACTGTGACCTGTTGTATTACTGTGACCTGTTATACTACTGTGACCAGTTATAGTACTCTGACCTGTTGTACTACTGTGACCTGTTATACTACTGTGACCTGTTATAGTGCTGTGACCTGTTATAGTGCTGTGACCTGTTATAGTGCTGTGACCTGTTATACTACTGTGACCTGTTATACTACTGTGACCTGTTATACTACTGTGACCTGTTATACTACTGTGACCTGTTATAGTACTGTGACCTGTTATACTACTGTGACCTGTTATAGTACTGTGACCTGTTGTACTACTGTGACCTGTTATACTACTGTGACCTGTTATACTACTGTGACCTGTTATAGTACTGTGACCTGTTATACTACTGTGACCTGTTATACTACTGTGACCTGTTATACTACTGTGACCTGTTATACTACTGTGACCTGTTATACTACTGTGACCTGTTATACTACTGTGACCTGTTATACTACTGTGACCTGTTATACTACTGTGACCTGTTACGCTACTGTGACCTGTTGTACTACTGTGACCTGTTATACTACTGTGACCTGTTATACTACTGTGACCTGTTATACTACTGTGACCTGTTATAGTACCGTGACCTGTTGTACCGTATCCAGGTCCCTTTTGTAAAAGTGTATTCTAACCTCAAGGGTGAATAAAGGTGAAATAAAAATGTTTTTTGTCTGTTCCACAGCGTCACCCCCAGTCTTCAGCCCTAACCCTGTCCGTCTGATCGCCACGCTGGGGAAAGACATGTTGTTGGGGTGTAGACCCCGAGCATCTCCCAAGCCTAGAGTAACATGGAGGAGAGGAGACAGACGCATTCAGCCCAGCAGAAGGTAAGGATGGAATCTGAAAAGATTTGACAATGTTTAGGGGCAGTTTCCCAGACACAGTTTAAGCTCAGAACGGGACTAAACATATTTATCTGCGTTGAGCTTTTCAGTCCAGGACTTAGTCTGTTTCTGGGAAAATGCTCCTAAAACTATGTTCTTCCTCAATTGTACATGGAGGTTCAAATAATATGTGTCTTGTGCTTTATCCTAACCTGCCCACATACACCCTCACGTTGGAGTGGTTTATCCTAACCTGCCCACATACACCCTCACGTTGGAGTGGTTTAAGCAGAGAGTGGCACTTTATATGTGGACCGTTGTTAACATTAGGACTACTTAGAGTACAAACTCTCCTGTTGTTAACATTAGGACTACTTAGAGTACAAACTCTCCTGTTGTTAACATTAGGACTACAGAGAGAACAAACTCTCCTGTTGTTAACATTAGGACTACGGAGAGTACAAACTCTCCTGTTGTTAACATTAGGACTACAGAGAGAACAAACTCTCCTGTTGTTAACATTAGGACTACAGAGAGAACAAACTCTCCTGTTGTTAACATTAGGACTACAGAGAGAACAAACTCTCCCGTTGTTAACATTAGGACTACAGAGAGTACAAACTCTCCTGTTGTTAACATTAGGACTACAGAGAGTACAAACTTGTGATTGATAGATTAGTATACAGGCTGTATTGGAACGTGTGATTGATATATTAGTATACAGGCTGTATTGGAACGTGCGATTGATATATTAGTATACAGGCTGTATTGGAACGTGTGATTGATAGATTAGTAACCAGGCTCTATTTAAATGTGATTCATAGATTAGTATCCAGGCTGTATTTAAATGTGATTCATAGATTAGTATCCAGGCTGTGTACGAAGGTGTGATTCATAGATCACTATGGTGGCTGTGTTTGAACGTTTCTGTAGTCCCAGGATAGGAGATCACGTGGTATACAAGGGTAGATGTTCCTAGCTGTAGTACCAGGTTAGGAGATCACGTGGTATAAAGGGGTAGATGTTCCTAGCTGTAGTCCCAGGTTAGGAGATAACGTGGTATAAAGGGGTAGATGTTCCTAGCTGTAGTCCCAGGATAGGAGATAACGTGGTATAAAGGGGTAGATGTTCCTAGCTGTAGTCCCAGGATAGGAGATAACGTGATATAAAGGGGTAGATGTTCCTGGCTGTAGTCCCAGGATAGGAGATAACGTGGTATAAAGGGGTAGATGTTCCTAGCTGTAGTCCCAGGATAGGAGATAACGTGCTATAAAGGGGTAGATGTTCCTAGCTGTAGTCCCAGGATAGTTTGAAGAGGTGAACTCTTCTGTTCTATTATGGGGAGGAACGTGGTCACATGTCTTGTTTACCACGTCTATCTCAATACAGCCGCTGAAGTGAAATGTCAACCAATCAGATAGGTTGTCTCCTTTCTTCTCCTTCCCAGAGAGGGATCCTCACAACCTTATACTGTGCAATTGGAAAAGAGTTTTATCTTGCTGTTTAATGTATCTTCTTTTATGAAAAGAGTGTGTGTGTGTATGTGTGCTTGGGATGGGGGTTGAGCAGCGGGGTTGTGGAACATCAATCACTGTGAGTGACAGCAGCTGAAATGATCTGTCAGTGTTGAGCATTGAGATATAGTGAAAGAGGAACCAGGATGTTGAGAGGTAGTGGAAGAGGGACCAGGATGTTGAGAGGTAGTGAAAGAGGGACCAGGATGTTGAGAGGTAGTGAAAGAGGGACCAGGATGTTGAGAGGTAGTGGAAGAAGGACCAGGATGTTGAGAGGTAGTGGAAGAGGGACCAGGATGTTGATATGTAGTGGAAAAGGGACCAGGATGTTGAGAGGTCATGGAAGAGGGACCAGGATGTTGAGAGGTACCAGGATGTTGAGAGGTAGTGAAAGAGGGACCAGGATGTTGAGAGGTAGTGGAAGTGGGACCAGGATGTTGAGAGGTAGTGAAAGAGGAACCAGAATGTTGAGAGGTAGTGAAAAAAGAACAAGGATGTTGAGAGGTAGTGAAAAAAGAACAAGGATGTTGAGAGGTAGTGGAAGAGGGACCAGAATGTTGAGAGGTAGTGAAAGAGGAACCAGGATGTTGAGAGGTAGTGAAAGAGGGACCAGGATGTTGAGAGGTAGTGGAAGTTGGACCAGGATGTTGAGAGGTAGTGAAAGAGGGAGCAGGATGTTGAGAAACCAGGATGAGAGGTAGTGAAAGAGGGACCAGGATGTTGAGAGGAACCAGGATGTTGAGAGGTAGTGGAAGAGGGACCAGGATGTTGAGAGGTAGTGAAAGAGGGACCAGGATGTTGAGAGGTAGTGAAAGAGGGACCAGGAGTTTGAGAGGTAGTGAAAGAGGGACCAGGATGTTGAGAGGTAGTGGAAGAGGGACCAGGATGTTGAGAGGTAGTGGAAGAGGGACCAGGATGTTGAGAGGTAGTGGAAGAGGAACCAGGATGTTGAGAGGTAGTGAAAGAGGGACCAGGATGTTGAGAGGTTGTGGAAGAGGGACTGGGATGTTGAGAGGTAGTGGAAGAGGGACCAGGATGTTGAGAGGAACCAGGATTTTTAGAGGTAGTGAAAGAGGAACCAGGATGTTGAGAGGAAGTGAAAGAGGAACCAAGAGTTTGAGAGGTAGTGAAAGAGGGACCACGATGTTGAGAGGTAGTGGAAGAGGGACCAGGATGTTGAGAGGAACCAGGATGTTGAAAGTTAGTGAAAGAGGGACCAGGATGTTGAGAGGTTGTGTAAGAGGGACCAGGATGTTGAGAGGTTGTGGAAGAGGGACCAGTATGTTGAAAGGTAGTGGAAGAGGGACCAGGATGCTGAGAGGTAGTGGAAGAGGAACCAGGATGTTGAGAGGTAGTGAAAGAGGGACCAGGATGTTGAGAAGTAGTGGAAGTTGGACCAGGATGTTGAGAGGTAGTGAAAGAGGGACCAGGATGTTGAGAGGAACCAGGATGTTGAGAGGTAGTGAAAGAGGAACCAGGATGTTGAGAGGTAGTGGAAGAGGAACCAGGATGTTGAGAGGTAGTGAAAGAGGGACCAGGATGTTGAGAGGTAGTGGAAGAGGGACCAGGATGTTGAGAGGTAGTGGAAGAGGAACCAGGGTGTTGAGAGGTAGTGGAAGAGGGACCAGGATGTTGAGAGGTAGTGAAAGAGGGACCAGGATGTTGAGAGGTTGTGGAAGAGGGACTGGGATGTTGAGAGGAACCAGGATGTTGAGAGGTAGTGAAAGAGGAACCAGGATGTTGAGAGGTAGTGGAAGAGGATCCAGGATGTTGAGAGGTAGTGGAAGAGGGACCAGGATGTTGAGAGGAACCAGGATTTTTAGAGGTAGTGAAAGAGGAACCAGGATGTTGAGAGGTAGTGAAAGAGGGACCAGGATGTTGAGAGGTAGTGGAAGAGAAACCAGGATGTTGAGAGGAACCAGGATGTTGAGAGGTAGTGGAAGAGGAACCAGGATGTTGAGAGGTAGTGAAAGAGGGACCAGGATGTTGAGAGGTTGTGGAAGAGGGACCAGGATGTTGAGAGGTAGTGAAAGAAGAACCAGGATGTTGAGAGGTAGTGGAAGAGGATCCATGATGTTGAGAGGTAGTGGAAGAGGGACCAGGATGTTGAGAGGAACCAGGATTTTTAGAGGTAGTGAAAGAGGAACCAGGATGTTGAGAGGTAGTGAAAGAGGGACCAGGATGTTGAGAGGTAGTGGAAGAGAAACCAGGATGTTGAGAGGTAGTGGAAGAGGAACCAGGATGTTGAGAGGTAGTGAAAGAGGGACCAGGATGTTGAGATGTTGTGGAAGAAGGACCAGGATGTTGAGAGGAACCAGGATTTTGAGAGGTAGTGAAAGAGGAACCAGGATGTTGAGAGGTAGTGGAAGAGGAACCAGGATGTTGAGAGGTAGTGGAAGAGGAACCAGGATGTTGAGAGGTAGTGAAAGAGGGACCAGGATGTTGAGAGGTAGTGAAAGAGGAACCAGAATGTTGAGAGGTAGTGGAAGTTGGACCAGGATGTTGAGAGGTAGTGAAAGAAGAACCAGAATGTTGAGAGGTAGTGAAAGAGGAACCAGGATGTTGAGAGGTAGTGAAAGAGGGACCAGGATGTTGAGAGGTAGTGAAAGAGGGACCAGGATGTTGAGAGGTAGTGTTGAGAGGTAGTGAAAGAGGACCAGGATGTTGAGAGGTAGTGGAAGAGGGACCAGGATGTTGAGAGGAACCTGGATGTTGAGAGGAACCAGAATGTTGAGAGGTAGTGGAAGAGGGACCAGGATGTCGAGAGGTAGTGAAAGAGGGATAAGGATGTTGAGAGGTTGTGGAAGAGGGACCAGGGTGTTGAGAGGTGGTGAAAGAGGAACCAGGATGTTGAGAGGTAGTGGAAGAGGGATAAGGATGTTGAGAGGTTGTGGAAGAGGGACCAGGATGTTGAGAGGTGGTGAAAGAGGAACCAGGATGTTGAGAGGTAGTGGAAGAGGGACCAGGATGTTGAGAGGTAGTGAAAGAGGGATAAGGATTTTGAGAGGTAGTGAAAGAGGGACCAGAATCTCCTTTTATCAGACCATGTTCAGTAAGTTATTCACCAGCTTAGGAACAATGACAGACATTCAATAATGGATTTGGGTGATTTTATCCCTCCCTCCCCCCCTCCCTCCCTCCCTCCCTCCCTACCCCCCTCTCTCCCTACCTCTTTCCACCCTCCCTCCCTACCCCCCTCTCTCCCTACCTCTTTCCACCCTCCCTCCCTCCCCCATTACCTTCCTCCCTACCTCCCTCCCTCCCCCATTACCTCCCTCCCTCCCTCATTACCTCCCTAACTCCCTCCCCCCCCCCCTCCCTACCTCCCTCTCTCCCTCCCTACCTCCCTATATATATTTAATAAAAGGTAGGCGCGTTGATCAGAAAACTAATCAGTATCTGGTGTGACCACCATTTGCAGCGTGCCACATGTCCTTCAAATAGAGTTGATCAGGCTGTTGATTGTGGAATGTTGTCCCACTCCTCTTCAATGGCTGTGCGAAGTTGCTGGATATTGGTGGGAACTGGAACACGCAGTCATACACTTCGATCCAGAGCATCACGTGATCTGCGGCTGTGAGGTCGTTTGGACGTACTTCCAAGTTCTCTAAAACGGCATTGGAAGCAGCTTATGGTAGAGAAATTAGCATTCAATTCTTTGACAACAGCTCTGGTGAACATTTCTGCGGTCAGCATGCCAATTGCACGCTCTCTAAAAACTTGAGACATGTGTTGTGTGACAAAACTGCACATTTTAGAGTGGCCTTTTATTGTCCCCACTAAATCAATAAGCTGTTTAATCAGCTTCTTGATATGCCACACCTGTCAGGTGGATGTATTATCTTGGCAAATGAGAAATGTTCACTAACAGGGATGTAAGCAAATTTGTGAGCAAATTTTGTGATAAATAAGCTTTTTGTGTGTATGGAACATTTTTGGGATCTTTTATTTCAGCTCATGAAACATTTTGATGTGATTTTTTTTGTTAGGCTCCCAATTAGCTGACGTCTGGAGTCTGGAGTCTTTGACAATTTTTAGGGCCTTCCTCTGACACCGGCTGGTATAGAGGTCCTGGATGACAGGAAGCTTGGCCCCAGTGACTACCCTCTGTAGTGCCTTGCGGTCGGAGGCCGAGCCGTTGCCATAACAGGCAGTGATGTGTCAGCATCCCGTCAGGATGCTCTCGATGGTGCAGCTGTAGAACTTTTTGAGGAATCGAGGACCCATGCCAAATCTTTTCAGTCTCCTGAGGGGGAATAATTTTGTCGTGCCCTCTTCACGACTGTCTTGGTGTGTTTGGACCATGTTAGTTTGTTGTGGACACCAAGGAAATTAAGCTCTCAACCTGCTCCACTACAGCCCCGTTGATGAGAATGGGGGAGTGCTCTGTCCTCCTTTTCCTGTAGTCCAAAATCATCTCCTTTGTCTTGATCACGTTGAGGGAGAGGTTGTTGTCCTTGCACCACACTGCCATGTCTCTGACCACCTCCCTATAGGCTGTCTCATCGTACCACTGTTGTGTCATCAGCTAACTTAATGATGGCGTTGAAGTCATGCCTGGCCATGCAGTCATGAGTGAACAGGAAGTACAGGAGGGGACTGAGCACACACCCCTGAGGGGCCCCCGTGTTGAGGATCAGCATGGCGGATGTGTTGTTACCTACCCTTACCACCTGGGGGCGACCCGTCAGGAAGTCCAGGATCCAGTTGCAGAGGGAGGTGTTTAGTCCCAGGATCCTTAGCTTAGTGATGAGCTTTGAGGGTGTTATGGTGTTGAACGCTGAGCTGTAGTCAATGAATAGCATTCTCACATAGGTATTCCTTTTTTTCCAGGTGGGAAAGGGTAGTGTGGAGTGCAATAGAGATTGCATCATCTGTGGATCTGTTGGTGCGGTATGCAAATTTGAGTTGTTCTAGGGTTTCTGCGAAAATGGTGTTGATTTGAGCCATGCCCAGACTTTCAAAGCATTTCATGGCTACAGATGTGAGTGCTACGGTAGTCATTTAGGGAGGTTACCTTAGTGGTCTTGGGCAGAGGGACTATGGTGGTCTGCTTGAAACATTTCAGACTCAGAGAGGTTGAAAATGTCAGTGAAAACACTTACCAGTTGGTCAGCACATGCTCGGAATACACGTCCTGGTAATCAGTCTGGCCCTGCGGCCTTGTGAATGTTGACCTGTTTAACTTCTACCGAGTCAGAAACCCGGATCCGGGAGCACCCCCCACCCCCCACCAGTAAAAAAAGCTGAATAGCATAGCTAGCATAGCGTCACAAGTAAATAGTAGCATCTAAATATCATTCAATCACAAGTCCAAGATACCAGATGAAAGATCCACTTCTTGTGAATCCAGCAATTTTTTCTGATTTTTAAAATGTTTTACAGGGAAGACACAATATGTAAATCTATTAGCTAACCACGTTAGCAAAAGACACAATTTTTCTTTGTCCACCATTTTTTCTCTCCACCAGTAGCTATCACCAATTCGGCCAAATAAAGATATTGATAGCCACTAACCAAGAAAAAACCTCATCAGATGACAGTCTGATAACATATTTATTGTATAGGATAGTTTTTGTTAGAAAAATGTGCATATTTCAGGTAGAAATCATAGTTTACAATTGCACCCACCATCACAACTCGACTAGAATAAATACAGAGAGCAACGTGTATTACCAATTTACTCATCATAAAACATTTCATAAAAATAGACAAAGCATAGCAATGGAAAGACACAGATCTTGTGAATTCAGACAATATTTCAGATTTTCTAAGCGTTTTACAGCGAAAACACAATAAATCGTTATATTAGCATACCACATGTGCAAACGTTACCCCAGCATGAATCCAAGGCAACGGGAGCGATAACGTTATGATCACCAAAATATATTAATTTTTTCACTAACCTTCTCAGAATTCTTCCGATGACACTCCTGTAACATCATATTACAACATACATATAGAGTTTGTTCGAAAATGTGCATATTTAGCCACAAAAAAACGTGGTTATACAATGAGAATAGTAGCAAAACTGGCCTGAAAATGTCGGGCGCTATCTTTGAGAGTGATCAAGTCTAATCAATAGCTAATCATAAACTTGACTAAAAAATACAGGGTTGACAGGAATCGAAAGACAAATTAGTTCTTAATGCAATCGCTGACTTACATTTCTAAAATTATCCTTACTGTGCAATACCGGGTCCGCCAAAGCGAAGCTACACATAACAAAATGGCGATATATGCGTTTAAAATTTTTCAACAGAACAGCGATTTATCATCATAAATAGTTCTTACTGTGAGCTGTTCTTCCATCAGAATCTTGGGCAATGTATCCTTTCTCCGGTCTAATCGTCTTTTGGTCGAAAGATGTCCTCTTGTCCCGTCGAAATGGCCAATAACGTTCGGTATGTACAGGAAACGTGCCCAGCTCATGGAAGAGCGTCACAAATAAATGCCTCAAAATCGCACTAAACGGATATAAATTGCTATAAAACGGTTTAAATTAACTACCTTATGATGTTTTTAACACCTATAACGAGTAAAAACATGACCGGCGATATATTACTGGCTAAACCAAGGCTTGGAAAGGGGTCGGTCCGACGCCCTTCATGCGTCCAGCGCAGGATCCAAAAGAAAGCTACTTCCGGTCTTTTCTGTTTTATACAGGCCCTGATTGCGCAATCGACTCCATTCAAATTGTCACCACTTACTGACATCTAGAGGAAGGTGTAGGCAGTATTTGTATCCTCATAGCATTCACAGGGACATTAAAACTGACCTGGGACCAGAGGCCAAGATTTCTGAAATCTCACTCCCTGTCAGGGAAACATTTAAGGAAAGTGCTGTAGATAGAGTTCTGTTCCACTCAGAGACATAATTCCAACGGTTATAGAAACTAGAGAGTGTTTTCTATCCAATAATAACAATAATATGCATATTGTACGAGCAAGAATTGACTACTAGGCAGTTTAATTTGGCAATGTCAAAAAAAATAAAGTGCTAACAGCACCCCCTATTGACAAAAGGTTAAAGGTCTTACTCACATCGGCTGTGGAGAGCGTGATCACACAGTCGTCCAGAACAGCTGATGCTCTCATGCATGTTTCAGTGTTACTTCTCTCGAAGCGAGCATAGAAGTAGTTTAGCTCGTCTGGTAGGCTCGTGTCGCTGGGCAGCGCTCGGCCGTGCTTCACTTTGTAGTCAGTAATAGTTTGCAGGCCCTGCCACTTCCAACGAACGTCAGAGCTGGTGTAGTACAATTCGATCTTAGTCCTGTATTGACGCTTTGCCATTATCAAGTAATTTTACATATTTTCTTAACCTCTAATTCCTCCCAAACCCGGATCCGGGAGCACCCCCCACAGTAAAAAAGCTGACTAGCATAGCCTAGCATAGCGTCACAAGTAAATACTAGCATCTAAATATCATTAAATCACAAGTCCAAGACACCAGATTAAAGATACACATCTTGTGAATCCAGCCATCATTTCTGATTTTTAAAATGTTTTACAGGGAAGACACAATATGTAAATCTATTAGCTAACCACGTTAGCAAAAGACACCACTTTTTTTTCTCCACCAGTTTTTTACTCCATCAGTAGCCATCACTAATTCGACCAAATAAAGATATAAATAGCCACTAACCAAGAAACAACTTCATAAGATGACAGTCTGATAACATATTTATTGTATAGCATATGTTTTTTTTTGAAAAATGTGCATATTTCAGGTATAAATCACAGTTCTACATTGCAGCTGCAATCTGAAATAGTGCCGAAGCTGCCAGAATAATTACAGAGACCAACGTCAAATACCTAATTACTCATCTTAAAACATTTCTGAAAAATACACAGCGTACAGCAAATGAAAGCCCAACATCTTGTGAATCCAGCCAATATGTCAGATTTTTTAAGTGTTTTACAGCGAAAACACAATATAGCATTATATTAGCTAGGCTCAATAGCCAGAAACACAAGCAATTTACCAGCAGCACAGGTTAGCGATCGTAACAATACAGCAAAATATATATAATTTTGGACTAACCTTGATATACTTCGTCAGATGACAGTCCTGTAACATCATATTACACAATGCATATAGGTTTTGTTCGAAAATGTGCATATTTAGCAGCACAAATCGTTGTTATACAATGTGATCAGTGGCAACAGGTCATGCATTCTGGCCGGCGCCATCTTGGAAAGGCACCTAAGTTTACGATTATTTATCGATTAGATTGACAAAAAAATACAGGTTGGACAGCAAATGAAAGATGCATTAGTTATTAATGCAACCGCTGAGTTAGATTTTTAAAATGAACGTTACTAGACATACAGTGTGCGTTACAGCCAGACTAGTGCCGCAATAACGGCGGACAAATGCGTTTACATTTTTCCACATAAATACGGAATAACATCATAAATAGTTCTTACTTTTGGACGAGCTTCCATCAGAATCTTGGGCAAGGTGTCGTTTGTCCAAAAGAATCGTTGCTTGGTTGTAAAACGTCGTCTTCAACTTCGGAATTAGCAGCTAACAATAGCTATGTGGCCACAACATTCCCAAATCCCCAAAACGCAATACTAAGGAAATTCCGAAAATAGCAATATACTCGCATAAACTGATATAACTCGGTTTAAAATAACTTCGTTATGATGTTTCTAACACCTATATCGAATTAAATTACAGACGGATATAGCTAAGGCCAATAACTGAGCGTTTCAAAATGCCATCTTGAGGTCTTGCTTTGCGCAATGACGAACGACGAAAAGAGAGCGCACTTCGTTCCTTGGCCTTTTATAAGCTCTGAGAACTACGTAGACACTCCATTCCACTTCTCATTGGTTACTGACATCCAGGGGAAGGCGGGTGCAGTTCATGTCGACCCATAGGATACATACAGAGCTTTAAACTGATCTGAGAACAGAGCCTCGTTTTCAGACCTTCGCAGTTCCTGTCATGGATTTCGCTGCAGAAAGAGTTCTGGTTCACCCACAGACATAATTCAAACGGTTTTAGAAACTAGAGATTGTTTTCTATCCAATAGTAATAATAATATGCATATTGTACGAGCAAGAATTGAGTACGAGGCAGTTTAATTTGGGAACGATAAATGTCCAAGTTGAAACAGCACCCCCTGTAGTGTCAAGAGGTAGC
>NC_092106.1:41677204-41728326 GCF_045679555.1 Salvelinus alpinus | reverse complement strand
CAGCAACATAACATGACAACAACTTGGCAGCAACACATGGCAACAACATGGTAGCAACACAACATGGTAGCAGCACAAAACATTGTACAAACATTATTGTACACAGACAACAGCACAAAGGGCAAGAAGATAGAGACAACAATACATCACGCAAAGCAGCCACAACTGTCAGTAAGAGTGTCCATGAATGAGTCTTTGAATGAAGAGATAAAACTGTCCAGTTTGAGTGTTTGTTGCAACTCGTTCCAGTCACTAGCTGCAGCAAACTGAAAAGAGGAGCGACCCAGGGATGTGTGTGCTTTGAACTTTAACATAATGTGACTGGCAGAACGGGTGTTGTATGTGGAGGATGAGGGCTGCAATAGATATCTCAGATATGGGGGAGTGAGGCCTAAGAGGGTTTTATAAATAAGCATCAACCAGTGGGTCTTGCGACGGGTATACAGAAATGACCAGTTTACAGAACAGTATAAAGTGCAGTGATGTGTCCTATAAGGAGCATTGGTGACAAATCTGATGGCCAAATGGTAAAGAACATCTAGCCGCTCGAGAGCACCCTTACCTGCCAATCTATAAATTACGTCTCCATAATCTAGCATGGGTAGGATGGTCATCTGAATCAAGGTTAGGTTTGTTAGCTGGGGTGAAATAGGAGCGGTTACGATAGAGGAAACAAAGTCTAGATTTAACTTTAGCCTGCAGCTTTGATATGTGCTGAGAGAAGGACAGTGTACCATCTAGCCATACTCCCAAGGACTTGTATGAGGTGACTACCTCAAGCTCTAAACCCTCAGAGGTAGTAATCACACCGGCGGGAGGAGGTGCATTCTTCTTACCAAACCACATGACCTTTGTTTTGGAGGTGTTCAGAACAAGGTTAAGGAGAAAGTTAAGGGCAGAGAAAGCTTGTTGGACACTAAGAAAGATTTGTTGTAGAGCGTTTAACACAAAATACGGGAAGAGGCCATCTGAGTATAAGACTATCATCTTCATTTACAGGGGCTTGCGAAAGTTTGGATGGGTTCCGCTGGTGTATAGCAATCTTTAAGTCATACCACAGATTCTCAATTGGATTGAGGTCTGGGCTTTAACTAGGCCATTCCAAGACATTTAAATGTTTCCCCTTAAACCACTCAAGTGTTGCTTTAGCAGTATGCTTAGGGTCATTGTCCTACTGGAATTTGAACCTCCGTCCCAGTCTCAAATCTCTGGAAGACTGAAACAGGTTTCCCTCAAGAATTTCCCTGTATTTAGCACCATCCATCACTCCTTTAATTCTGACCAGTTTCCCAGTCCCTGCCGATGAAAAATGGATGGTGTCCTCGGGGTGATGAGAGGTGTTGGGTTTGCGCCAGACATAGCATTTTCCTTGATGGCCAGAAAGATCAATTTTATTTAACTAATGTGACTTCTGAAGGTAATTGGTTGCACCAGATCTTAATTAGTGGTTTCACAGCTTGCACCATTTTTACATTTTTTTTTGGTCTTTTTTTTTTTCAATAAGTAATTTTTTTCATTTTACTTCACCAATTTGGACTTTTTTGTCCATTACATGAAATCAATTTAAATTACAGGTTGTAATGCAACAAAATAGGAAAAACGCCAGAGGGGGTGAATACTTCTGCAATCCACTGTAAGGTGATTATCTCTATCACCCCTATGTGCTGATTCAGAGTTGAGATAAGTGTGTGCAACTCACCTAAATCATTAATTCATGTTAACAGGAGGAATAAATGTGAGTTAAGTGCACAGGTCTCAAGTCCAAATACGGATCTAAGTGACAAGAAAGCAAACATACATACCTACATCTTGAAGCTACCGATACCCACATCCTGAAGCTACCGATACCCACATCCTGAAGCTACCGATACCCACATCCTGAAGCTACCGATACCCACATCCTGAAGCTACCGATACCCACATCCTGAAGCTACCGATACCCACATCCTGAAGCTACCGATATCCACATCCTAAAGCTACCGGTATCCACATCCTAAAGCTACTGGTATCCACATCCTAACGCTACTGGTATCCACATCCTAACGCTACTAGTATCCACATCCTAACGCTACTGGTATCCACATCCTAACGCTACTAGTATCCACATCTTGAAGCTACTAGTATCCACATCCTAAAGCTACTGATATCCACATCTTGAAGCTACTGGTATCCACATCCTAAAGCTACTGGTATCCACATCCTAAAGCTACTGGTATCCACATCCTAAAGCTACTGATATCCACATCCTAAAGCTACTGGTATCCATATCCTAAAGCTACTGGTATCCACATCCTAAAGCTACTGGTATCCACATCTTGAAGCTACTGGTATCCACATCCTAAAGCTACTGGTATCCACATCCTAAAGCTACGGGTATCCACATCCTAAAGCTACTGGTATCCACATCCTAAAGCTACTGGTATCCACATCTTGAAGCTACTGGTATCCACATCCTAAAGCTACTGGTATCCACATCTTGAAGCTACTGGTATCCACATCCTAAAGCTACTGGTATCCACATCTTGAAGCTACTGGTATCCAAATCCTAAAGCTACTGGTATCCACATCTTGAAGCTACTGATATCCACATCCTAAAGCTACTGGTATCCACATCCTAAAGCTACGGGTATCCAAATCCTAAAGCTACTGGTATCCACATCCTAAAGCTACTGGTATCCACATCTTGAAGCTACTGGTATCCACATCTTGAAGCTACTGGTATCCACATCTTGAAGCTACTGGTATACACATCCTAAAGCTACTGGTATCCACATCCTAAAGCTACTGGTTTTCACATCTTGAAGCTACTAGTATCCACATCCTAAAGCTACTGGTATCCACATCCTAAAGCTACTGGTATCCACATCCTAAAGCTACTGGTATACACATCCTAAAGCTACTGGTTTTCACATCTTGAAGCTACTAGTATCCACATCTTGAAGCTACTGGTATCCATATCTTGAAGCTACTGGTATCCATATCCTGAAGCTACTGGTATCCACATCCTAAAGCTACTGGTATCCACATCCTAAAGCTACTGGTATCCACATCCTAGAGCTACTGATATCCACATATTGAAGCTACTGATATCCACATCCTAAAGCTACTGGTATCCACATCCTAAAGGTACTGGTATCCACATCCTAAAACTACTGGTATCCACATCTTGAAGCTACTAGTATCCACATCTTGAAGCTACTGGTATCCGTATCTTGAAGCTACTGGTATCCATATCCTAAAGCTACTGGTATCCACATCCTAAAGCTACTGGTATCCACATCTTGAAGCTACTGATATCCACATCTTGAAGCTACTGGTATCCATATCTTGAAGCTACTGGTATCCACATCTTGAAGCTGCTGGTATCCACATCTTGAAGCTACTGGTATCCGTATCTTGAAGCTACTGGTATCCATATCCTAAAGCTACTGGTATCCACATCCTAAAGCTACTGGTATCCACATCTTGAAGCTACTGGTATCCACATCCTAAAGCTACTGATATCCACATCTTGAAGCTACTGGTATCCACATCCTAAAGCTACTGGTATCCACATCCTAAAGCTACTGGTATCCACATCCTAAAGCTACTGATATCCACATCTTGAAGCTACTGATATCCACATCTTGATGCTACTGGTATCCACACCCTAAAGCTACTGGTATCCATATCTTGAAACTACTGGTATCCACATCTTGAAGCTGCTGGTATCCACATCTTGAAGCTACTGGTATCCACATCCTAAAGCTACTGATATCCACATCCTAAAGCTACTGGTATCCATATCCTAAAGCTACTGGTATCCACATCTTGAAGCTACTGGTATCCACATCCTGTAGCTACTGGTATCCACATCCTAAAGCTACTGGTATCCATATCCTAAAGCTACTGGTATCCACATCCTAAAGCTACTGGTATCCACATCTTGAAGCTACTGATATCCACATCTTGAAGCTACTGGTATCCACATCCTAAAGCTACTGGTATCCACATCCTGAAGCTACTGGTATCCACATCCTAAAGCTACTGGTTTCCACATCCTAAAGCTACTGATATCCACATCTTGAAGCTACTGGTATCCACATCCTAAAGCTACTGGTATCCACATCCTGAAGCTACTGGTATCCACATCCTAAAGCTACTGGTTTCCACATCCTAAAGCTACTGATATCCACATCTTGAAGCTACTGGTATCCACATCCTAAAGCTACTGGTATCCACATCCTGAAGCTACTGGTATCCACATCCTAAAGCTACTGGTTTCCACATCCTAAAGCTACTGATATCCACATCTTGAAGCTACTGGTATCCACATCCTAAAGCTACTGGTATCCACATCCTGAAGCTACTGGTATCCACATCTTGATGCTACTGGTATCCACATCCTAAAGCTACTGATATCCACATCTTGAAGCTACTGGTATCCACATCCTAAAGCTACTGGTATCCACATCTTGATGCTACTGGTATCCACATCCTAAAGCTACTGATATCCACATCCTAAAGATACTGGTATCCACATCCTAAAGCTACTGGTCTCCACATCTTGAAGCTACTGCGGGCTGACTTTTTACTCTACTCTAAAGTCTATTGAGACATTGAAATATAAAAAAAACGTGGTTTGATAAGAGTATGATTTGCCTCAGTGTCCCGACACGCTTGTCAGCGGCATTCTCTCAGAACCACCATATCTCTAAATTACAGTTTTGTCTCTGGCTGCTCCCAGATGAATTTACACTGTCAAACTTCAGTCCAGAAACCCCAGTGTGATGTAGAGGAATGGAGACTGATAATCATGCAGAGGGCTCTGTGTGTCATTCATTAGGTACCTCTCACCGTTGCTGGGGAATTCTTGTCAGATATTTCAACTTCATTAAGTGTAGTTGATGGACGATGCGTGTTGGTTCCTAAGCATGTAAGGACTTTAGTGTGTCTAAGGAGTATATGTACCTGCTACATGTGTGATCTTATGTAATGTGTGATTAATGAGCGTTAGTTTACAGTCAGTCCCACTCGTTATGAATGAAGAGGGAAAGGCTTCTCTCTACAGGGGAAGATATACTGTAATGACACTCTATTGCAGAATTTGGTGATCTGATATCCGCTACTCAAGGACACAGCAACATACAGTACCTAAGAATAGCCTCACAACAGATTGCATATGAATGTCAATCCAACGTAAGATATGTTTCTGCCGTACTGTATGGCTTAATGGCATAGCAAAACAGTTGCTACGGTATATTCTCCTCTTACTATGTTAAATGCTTTGGAAAAGCGTTAATAAATAATCATTGATTAGATTCATCTATGGTTCAATGTACAGTTGTTTTTCCCCTCGTTGTTTACAAAGTAATGGTCAGTAGGGATTTGGTTTATTCATCAGTCAGTTTTGGGTTCATATTTAGCGATATGGTAATATTTGGTACCGTCTCATACCAGACTATGTCCTATCAAATGGTAGTTAGTGATGTTTCTGATGACCTGCTTTAACAAGCGACAGACTTGTTAAGACAACATAATTGGAAGCTGTTAAATATTTGTCGATATCTGTTTGACTGTATTGTTGTTTGCAGGCTGTGTTTTTCTTTTGTTTTTAGTTTGTGTGTGGTACCTGTGTTTTTGTTTGTGTAGGGTGCCTTTGTTTTTATTTGTGTGTGGTGCCTGTGTTTTATGTCTTATCTGCAGCAGAATGAATGATTATGAGGTCCTGGTCTCCATAGAGAGGAGTAATGATTATTAACTTTGTCTCCATCCAATCCCCCGTAAAGCCATGCAGGGATGTTTAGGAACATCTGCTTTCCCTTCATCAATCTCCCTCCATGTTACCACTATATTAGCGTGGAATGTTTGTCAGCCGGGAGAGCACCTTTGGCTCTATCTGAAGAGTAGTGGGGATAGAGATGGCCTGCGTCTGAAATGGAACCCTATTCACTAAATAGTGCTCTACTTTTGACCAAGTCATTTTTTTAAAGTAGTGCACTATATAGGAAATAGTGTGCCATTTGGGACACATTTCTTGTCATTGTGTGAGGAAAGGAGGCATTGTCAAGTTAACAAAGCTGTAGGACATGAAATGAGGGCAGTTGAAGGTAAGTGTGGAGTGAGGGACCAGATGTTGATGTCAGTGATGGTTATTCTTAGGAAGTACATTATGCAGGTCTATGAAGTACGTTATGAAGTACATTATGCAGGTCTATGAAGTACATTATGAAGTACATTATGCAGGTCTATGAAGTACGTTATGAAGTACATTATGCAGGTCTATGAAGTACATTATGCAGGCCTATGAAGTACATTATGCAGGTCTATGAAGTACGTTATGAAGTACATTATGCAGGTCTATGAAGTACATTATGCAGGCCTATGAAGTACATTATGCAGGTCTATGAAGTACGTTATGAAGTACATTATGCAGGTCTATGAAGTACGTTATGAAGTACATTATGCAGGTCTATGAAGTACGTTATGTAGTACATTATGCAGGTCTATGAAGTACATTATGCAGGCCTATGAAGTACATTATGCAGGCCTATGAAGTACATTATGCAGGCCTATGAAGTACATTATGCAGGTCTATGAAGTACATTATGCAGGTCTATGAAGTACGTTATGCAGGTCTATGAAGTACGTTATGCAGGTCTATGAAGTACATTATGCAGGTCTATGAAGTACATTATGCAGGTCTATGAAGTACGTTATGCAGGTCTATGAAGTACGTTATGCAGGTCTATGAAGTACATTATGCAGGTCTATGAAGTACATTATGCAGGTCTATGAAGTACGTTATGCAGGTCTACGAAGTACGTTATGCAGGTCTATGAAGTACGTTATGCAGGTCTATGAAGTACATTATGCAGGTCTATAAAGTACATTATGCAGGTCTATGAAGTACGTTATGCAGGTCTATGAAGTACATTATGCAGGTCTATGAAGTACGTTATGCAGGTCTATGAAGGACATTATGCAGGTCTATGAAGTACGTTATGCAGGTCTATGAAGGACGTTATGCAGGTCTATGAAGTACGTTATGCAGGTCTATGAAGTACGTTATGCAGGTCTATGAAGTACGTTATGCAGGTCTATGAAGTACGTTATGCAGGTCTATGAAGTACGTTATGCAGGTCTATGAAGTACGTTATGCAGGTCTATGAAGTACATTATGAAGTACATTATGCAGGTCTATGAAGTACGTTATGCAGGTCTATGAAGTACATTATGCAGGTCTATGAAGTACGTTATGCAGGTCTATGAAGTACTTTATGCAGGTCTATGAAGTACATTATGCAGGTATATGAAGTACATTATGCAGGTCTATGAAGTACGTTATGCAGGTCTATGAAGTACATTATGCAGGTCTATGAAGTATGTTTTGCAGGTCTATGAAGTACGTTATGCAGGTCTATGAAGTACATTATGCAGGTCTATGAAGTACGTTATGCAGGTCTATGAAGTACGTTATGCAGGTCTATAAGATACGTTATGCAGGTCTATGAAGTACGTTATGCAGGTCTATGAAGTACATTATGAAGTACATTATGCAGGTCTATGAAGTACATTATGCAGGTCTATGAAGTACGTTATGCAGGTCTATGAAGTATGTTATGCAGGTCTATGAAGTACGTTATGAAGTACATTATGCAGGCCTATGAAGTACATTATGCAGGTCTATGAAGTACATTATGCAGGTCTATGAAGTACCTTATACAGGTCTATGAAGTACATTATGAAGTATATTATGCAGGTCTATGAAGTACATTATGCAGGTCTATGAAGTACCTTATACAGGTCTATGAAGTACATTATGAAGTAAATTATGCAGGTCTATGAAGTACATTATGTAGGTCTATGAAGTACATTATGCAGGTCTATGAAGTACATTATGCAGGTCTATTGAGTACATTATGCAGGTCTATGAAGTACATTATGCAGGCCTATGAAGTACATTATGCAGGTCTATGAAGTACGTTATGCAGGTCTATGAAGTACATTACATGTTCATTGCATGTTCAGCTCGTTCGAGACACCTGACTCAAAGAGCGCTCCTTCCCTCATTCTTCACAGTAGAAGCATCAAACAAGGTTTTAAAGACTGTTGACATCTAGTGGAAGTGTAAGGTAGTGCAAAATGACCAATATCCCACTGTATATTGGATAGGCAAACCTACAAACCTCAGATTTCCCACTTCCTGGTTGGATTTTTTCTGGTTTTTGCCTGCCATATGAGTTATGTTATACTCACAAACATCATTCAAACAGTTTTAGAAACGTCAGAGTGTTTTCTGTCCAAATCTACTAATAATATGCATATCTTAGCTTCTGGGCCTGAGTAGCAGGCAGTTTATTCTGGGCACCTTATTCATCCAAGCTACTCAATACTGCCCCCAGCCATATAAGCAGTACCAGCATGGAGGATTCATTAAGCAGTACCAGCGTGGAGTATTCATTAAGCATTACCAGCGTGGAGGATTCATTAAGCAGTACCAGCGTGGAGTATTCATTAAGCATTACCAGCGTGGAGGATTCATTAAGCAGTACCAGCGTGGAGGATTCATTAAGCAGTACCAGCGTGGAGGATACATTAAGCAGTACCAGCGTGGATGATTCATTAAGCAGTACCAGCGTGGATGATTCATTAAGCATTACCAGCGTGGAGGATTCATTAAGCAGTACCAGCTTGGAGGATTCATTAAGCAGTACCAGCTTGGAGGATTCATTAAGCAGTACCAGCTTGGAGGATTCATTAAGCAGTACCAGCATGGAGGATTCATTAAGCAGTACCAGCATGGATGATTCATCAAGCAGTACCAGCATGGAGGATTCATTAAGCAGTACCAGCGTGGAGGATTCATTAAGCAGTACCAGCGTGGAGGATTCATCAAGCAGTACCAGCATGGAGGATTCATTAAGCAGTACCAGCGTGGAGGATTCATTAAGCAGTACCAGCATGGAGGATTCATTAAGCAGTACCAGCATGGAGGATTCATTAAGCAGTACCAGCGTGGAGGATACATTAAGCAGTACCAGCATGGAGGATTCATTAAGCAGTACCAGCGTGGAGGATACATTAAGCAGTACCAGCGTGGAGGATTCATTAAGCAGTACCAGCGTGGAGGATTCATTAAGCAGTACCAGCGTGGAGGATACATTAAGCAGTACCAGCATGGAGGATTCATTAAGCAGTACCAGCGTGGAGGATTCATTAAGCAGTACCAGCGTGGAGGATTCATTAAGCAGTACCAGCGTGGAGGATACATTAAGCAGTACCAGCGTGGAGGATTCATTAAGCAGTACCAGCGTGGAGGATACATTAAGCAGTACCAGCGTGGAGGATTCATTAAGCAGTACCAGCGTGGAGGATTCATTAAGCAGTACCAGCGTGGAGGATACTTTAAGCAGTACCAGCGTGGAGGATTCATTAAGCAGTACCAGCGTGGAGGATTCATTAAGCAGTACCAGCGTGGAGGATTCATTAAGCAGTACCAGCGTGGAGGATACATTAAGCAGTACCAGCGTGGAGGATTCATTAAGCAGTACCAGCATGGAGGATTCATTAAGCAGTACCAGCGTGGAGGATTCATTAAGCAGTACCAGCATGGAGGATTCATTAAGCAG
Source organism: Salvelinus alpinus (assembly GCF_045679555.1). NCBI lineage: Eukaryota > Metazoa > Chordata > Actinopteri > Salmoniformes > Salmonidae > Salvelinus > Salvelinus alpinus. The sequence goes on along the minus strand of NC_092106.1, from coordinate 41,718,715 downwards.
TACCAGCATGGATGATTCATCAAGCAGTACCAGCATGGATGATTCATCAAGCAGTACCAGCGTGGAGGATTCATTAAGCAGTACCAGCATGGAGGATTCATTAAGCAGTACCAGCGTGGAGGATTCATTAAGCAGTACCAGCATGGAGGATTCATTAAGCAGTACCAGCATGAATGATTCATCAAGCAGTACCAGCATGGATGATTCATCAAGCAGTACCAGCATGGAGGATTCATTAAGCAGTAACAGCGTGGATGATTCATTAAGGAAGGGCGCTGGATGGCTGGAAAACCTTGTCCTTGACAGTGACATGAACTTTCCCATCATATAATGAACTAGATGGAGATGCTGGGATGTCTGGGATCAACATGACAGATGGTACAAGTCCACTGATGTGGTAATCATGGTCGGTAGCTGCTAGAACTGTCCCACTCACAGGAGCAATGCCTCTGTGTCTGCCTCTGTTACAGGTCCCTATATGCTGGCCAGGTTCTCAAACAGGGATGATTGCCTTATTATCCACACATAACATGTCACAGTCCTTCTGTCACATGCAGGCAAACTGTTTAATGTATTTCCACTGTACTGCAACAAACTTTGAGTCTTGATGTCCCTTATCACCCAAGACTGGATCATGAACTTGAGGTAAAACCTTCCTGTGTACTGGAGAGCAGACATGGACCATGGATTCTTGGGTGTAAACTGCAGTCTTAGCCACTTTATTGATGGGATTTTAGTTTCTGGTGGAAGCCGCTTCTCCACTGTGTCACGCATGTTCTCAAATTATATAGCAAAATATGTCTGTACTTCATCCTAAATGGGCTGGAATGAGGATTGTGGTTGTTCCATTGAGGCTTCCTTAAATCCATGATCAGGTCTGGGTCATCACCATCAAGGAGGGACAAGGATACTCTCTGGGTCAGCAACATCAAGGAGGAACAAGGATACTCTCTGGGTCATCACCATCAAGGAGGAACAAGGATACTCTCTGGGTCATCACCATCAAGGAGGAACAAGGATACTCTCTGGGTCATCACCATCAAGGAGGAACAAGGATACTCTCTGGGTCATCACCATCAAGGAGGAACAAGGATACTCTCTGGGTCATCACCATCAAGGAGGAACAAGGATACTCTCTGGGTCAGCACCATCAAGGAGGAACAAGGATACTCTCTGGGTCATCACCATCAAGGAAGAACAAGGATACTCTCTGGGTCATCACCATCAAGGAGGAACAAGGATACTCTCTGGGTCATCACCATCAAGGAGGAACAAGGATACTCTCTGGGTCATCACCATCAAGGAAGAACAAGGATACTCTCTGGGTCATCACCATCAAGGAGGAACAAGGATACTCTCTGGGTCATCACCATCAAGGAGGGACAAGGATACTCTCTGGGTCATCACCATCATGGAGGAACAAGGATAGTCTCTGGGTCATCACCATCAAGGAGGAACAAGGATAGTCTCTGGGTCATCACCATCAAGGAGGAACAAGGATAGTCTCTGGGTCATCACCATCAAGGAGGAACAAGGATACTCTCTGGGTCATCACCATCAAGGAGGGACAAGGATACTCTCTGGGTCAGCACCATCAAGGAGGGACAAGGATACTCTCTGGGTCATCACCATCAAGGAGGAACAAGGATACTCTCTGGGTCATCGACATCAAGGAGGAACAAGGATACTCTCTGGGTCATCACCATCAAGGAAAAACAAGGATACTCTCTGGGTCAGCACCATCAAGGAGGAACAAGGATACTCTCTGGGTCATCGACATCAAGGAGGAACAAGGATACTCTCTGGGTCATCACCATCAAGGAGGAACAAGGATACTCTCTGGGTCATCACCATCAAGGAGGAACAAGGATACTCTCTCATCAATTAGGCCCTGTTCATCATTGTTTGCTGAACTCTTGTTTTCTGTCAGATACCGATAGATTTCTCTCAGGAAGTAGCTGTTCACTTTGACAGCATGTGTGTATTTGTTCAGGAATGCTTGTTGCATTGTTCCTGTGTGGTATGTATGTTGGTATTTATTTTCTCAGTGTGGAGATGACAGTAGCCTGGTCTCATGAACACCATTGCTATGTGACGATACCTTCCATATGAATGTCAGAGTGCCTAGGTAGTTACTACAGGCGTACTTGTACAAAGTGAAAGTCAATGGAAGTTTCAAGTGGTCAATCCATGTCCTTCTCTGGAATCTATAATCAGGAGAAAAGTCCTGTAGAAGGAGGTGGGGGAACTTTCTCCAAAGCTTGTAACAGAGTGCTGTACAGGAGGCTGACAGGTCCACATGATGTTCTCACAGTGTAGCATCAAACATCAGACTCTGGTGTACGTAGGAGAGTGGGCTGTTGGTGACGTCTGGTCATTGCTTGATTCACCTTCTCCCAGTGGGATGCATCAGCTGCTAAGGACTCTGTTAGACGCACCACATCTTCTCTGAGATCTAATGTGGACAAGGAATACAGGCAGTTTTAGTTGAGAGGTTTAAAACACAAAGCTTACACTAACATTTGAAAATCTACTTTTTAAATGCCTGAATAAATGGTGATATTTTACAATATCAGTCACAGTATGTTTGACATGAATCTGTGAAGTGATTCCGGTGTGCCACGGGCTGGGATATTGAGATAGAGAGCTGACTGCAATGATCCTGAAGCTGATCTTTTATTTTTTTTTAAATATATATGTATTTTTTCCCCCCAATTTCATGGTATCCAATTGGTAGTAGTTCCAGTCTTGTCTCATCGCTGCAACTCCCGTACGGACTCGGGAGAGGCAAAGGTCGAGAGCCACGCGTCCTCCAAAACACAACCCAACCAAACCGCACTGCTTCTTGACACAATGCACATCCAACCCGGAAGCCAGCCGCACCAACGTGTCGGAGGAAACACAGTACACCTGGCGACCTGGTCAACGTTCACTGCGTCCGCCACAGGAGTCGCTAGTGCGCGATGAGACAAGGATATCCCTGCCGGCCAAACCCTCCCTAAACCGGATGACACTGGGCAAATTGTGCACCGCCCCACGGGCCTCCCGGTCACGGCCGGCTGCGACAGAGCCTGGGCTCAAACCCGGAGTCTCTGGTGGCACAGCTAGCACTGCGATGCAGTGCCTTAGACCACTGTAGTGCCTTAGACCACCCGGCAGGCCCATGAAGCTGATCTTGACTTAGTGTTGGTGCCGTGTGTCATGTTTCCTGGTATCTGTTGTAGGATCCAAGGCCTTGTGGTAATTGCAGGAATCAGTCTGGTATGGCTGAGCCTCTCTCTATAAACGTCTCTAGATGGGGGGTCCATATACCAGAGTGCTTTTGATAATCAGGTAATGAATGTCCAGGCTATATGGACATGAAAAATCGGAGACATATTACATTTCAGTCTGTCATCAGATGAATATTAGTACACAAATTGACATTAATCACATAGGATGTTTATTATTTATTTAACCTTTATTTAACTAGGCAAGTGAGTTAAGAACAAATTCTTATTTACAATGACGGCCTGCCGAGGAACAGTGGGCTAACTGCCTTGTTCAGGGGCAGAACGACAGATGTTTACCTTGTCAGCTCGAGGATTCGATCTTGCAACTTTTCGGTTACTGGTCCAATACTCTAACCAATAAGATACCTGCCTCCTCTAACCAATAGGCTACCTGCCTCCTCTAACCAATAGGCTACCTGCCTCCTCTAACCACTAGGCTACCTGCCTCCTCTAACCACTAGGCTACCTGCCACCTCTACACTAACCACTAAGCTACCTGCCTCCTCTACACTCTAACCACTAGGCTACCTGCCCCTCTACACTCTAACCACTAGGCTACCTGCCTCCTCTACACTCTAACCACTAGGCTACCTGCCTCCTCTAACCACTAGGCTACCTGCCACCTCTACACTAACCACTAAGCTACCTGCCTCCTCTACACTCTAACCACTAGGCTACCTGCCTCCTCTACACTCTAACCACTAGACTACCTGCCTCCTCTACACTCTAACCACTAGGCTACCTGCCTCCTCTACACTCTAACCACTAGGCTACCTGCCACCTCTACACTCTAACCACTAGGCTACCTGCCTCCTCTACACTCTAACCACTAGGCTACCTACCTCCTCTACACTCTAACCACTAGGCTACCTGCCTCCTCTACACTCTAACCACTAGGCTACCTAAGTAATGTATGACTGTATTATCAGTTTATTCATCTACTTCATTCTATAGCCTAACAAGGCTTTAATAAAGGAAGACAATACAAATATAAAGGCCTATCATAGACTACCCATTCTAGGGAACATATGCTCATGTTAATAAAGGGTAATCATTCGAATTTGGTCAAAAATATTGTAACACTGGAAAAAGTGCAATCCAATCTCATGTAATGGGTAATAGAGTATTAAAAATAAATCTAATTCAAGAATGATTGACAATACATAATTGTAATAAAATTAAAATGTTGGTGTATAATACTGATTTCATTACCTGAATGCATATCTATAGCCTATAGGCGTTAACAAAATAGTCATACAAATATGATGAGGCCTCTCATAGACTAGGCCTTGTAAAAACAGGGTCAATCAAGTTTGGTCTGCCAAATGTAATGTAGCATTGGATGAAATGCATAAATACAGCCTTAGGTTATACTCTATCATCATCAAAATAAAAATGTTTTGTTTATAACATGCACAATAAAAAGCATCAATCTATTTAGATCAAGCGTGACTAAATTCGAGCCCAGTAACTTTGCTCACCTTCTCAAAGTTTGATTGTCTCGTCTGGCTGCCACGAATCACATCATTGTGCAGATGCTGATCTGCTCAAAGTGTGTTAGTGCCACTGGCGATGTACTTGGTTGGACATGTTAGCTGTTCTCGGTGGCGCATCATCACTTCAAACGCATTCCGTCGTGATGTTATCGGTTGGCCTACGACATCCGTCGTGATGTTATCGGTTGGCCTACTGCTACTGGTAGTACCGGTAAAATGTAAGTTATGAATCGCAAATCACCATACAGCTGACACACTTCATTTCATCAATCATTTTGACTTCAATTTGGTTGTCCAACAATACTATCTGCTTGCACTGCGTCTTTGCTGATGAACGCCCTGATCTCTGGCCAGTCAATTGGTTCAATGACATTGTTGTTTCATCTATTATTCACTTCTCATGAATCTGAAAATGATTCATTATCCATTATTTGAACCGACTCTTTGGTTATCATGAGGGACGTCCCACGTTTAACCCGGACACGTAAATAGTAGGAATTTGCGCTGGATCAGATCGGCATGAGAGAGAAATGAAACATCTGCAAAATGTCCAATCCGAGCCTCGAACATGACCTCAGGTTGTTTGGTCTGTTGGGCATCAACTTGGGAAAGCCTCAAAGGAGAGCGGACAGTGCATTATAAACAAAGAGCTGCATATATTGGCCAAAAAATAACACATTGAATTTTATTTTATTTTTAAATTTCGGGGTGTGGAGAAAAGTGAGGCAGGGCATCTGTTAAACAGTCATTCAACTTTGACCGGCCTAAGTGCAAATAGCACAACATTTGTTAATTAAGTTAAGGCCCTATTTTTTTTTTCTTAGGTAGTCTGTACTTGCGTCCAGAGGGAACGAGCTGGAATTCAGGGTGGAGTGGATGGGAAGAGTCAAGCGCTATTTTATTTGCCTTCTGGAGAGCTCTGCCCAGGTAGAGAGAGATGGAGGGTTCTGCCCAGGTAGAGAGGTGGAGGGTTCTGCCCAGGTAGAGAGAGGTGGAGGGTTCTGCCCAGGTAGAGAGAGATGGAGGGTTCTGCCCAGGTAGAGAGAGATGGAGGGTTCTGCCCAGGTAGAGAGGTGGAGGGTTCTGCCCAGGTAGAGAGAGATGGAGGGTTCTGCCCAGGTAGAGAGGTGGAGGGTTCTGCCCAGGTAGAGAGAGGTGGAGGGTTCTGCCCAGGTAGAGAGAGATGGAGGGTTCTGCCCAGGTAGAGAGAGATGGAGGGTTCTGCCCAGGTAGAGAGGTGGAGGGTTCTGCCCAGGTAGAGAGAGATGGAGGGTTCTGCCCAGGTAGAGAGATGGAGGGTTCTGCCCAGGTAGAGAGAGATGGAGGGTTCTGCCCAGGTAGAGAGGTGACAGTTCTTCCTGTTGATGCCCCATGATTTCCTGACTATCTTGCCCAACCTATTTTTCTGTACAAGCTTGATATTCCCAAACCAGCAGGTCAAGCAGTAGGACAGAATGCTCTCAATGAATGATTTATAAAAGAGAACCATGATGGTTAGATCAACATGTTAAAAGTGCAGTTTCCATAGGAAATACAGTCTCTGTTGGCCTTTCTTCAAAATAGCGTCAGTACACTGATCCCAGGACAGTTTGTTGTCAACGACCAGCCCAAGGTATGTGTACTCCTCCACTATGTCAATGGGCTCACCTTTTACCAGTGATGGTGTGTGCATGGTAGTGTTCCTTCCAAAGTCAATCACCAGATCCTTTGTTTTTTTTTTTTTTTTTTTTTTTTTTTTTATCCCCTTTTCTCCCCAATTTTTGTGGTATCCAATCGCTAGTAATTACTATCTTGTCTCATCGCTACAACTCCCGTACGGGCTCGGGAGAGACGAAGGTCGAAAGCCATGCGTCCTCCGAAGCACAACCCAACCAAGCCGCACTGCTTCTTAACCGGAAGCCAGCCGCACCAATGTGTCGGAGGAAACACCGTGTACCTGGCCCCCTTGGTTAGCGCGCACTGCGCCCGGCCCGCCACAGGAGTCGCTGGAGCGCGATGAGACAAGGATATCCCTACCGGCCAAACCCTCCCTAACCCGGACGACGCTATGCCAATTGTGCGTTGCCCCACGGACCTCCCGGTCGCGGCCGGCTGCGACAGAGCCTGGGCGCGAACCCAGAGACTCTGGTGGCACAGCTAGCACTGCGATGCAGTGCTCTAGACCACTGCGCCACCCGGGAGGCCCTTCAGATCCTTTGTTTTTGATGTATTTAATATTAGATGGGATGACGACACCAGACAGTAAAATCATTCAGAGCCAGTCCGTGCTCTGTCTCATGCCAAAGCAGTATGGTCAGCGTATTTGATCAGGTGTCGCCCTGGGAACCGGCTCCGGCAGCTGTCTGTATACAGCATGTATAGCACTGGTGAAAGAACACTGTGGGGTTCCAACTGAAGCAGTGCCCACCTCAGAGAGTGTGTTGCCAACTCGTACCTGCTGAGACCTATCAGTTAGGAAGTTGGTGATCCGTGTGATAAGCATCAAGTCCCATGTCCAACGGATTGATTGTGTTAAATGCAGAGGAGAAATCTGAAAACATGATACGCACATAGGTTTTACCGCCCTCCAAACGCATGTACAGCAGATGTAAGAGTGAGAGGATGGCATCATCTGTCCCTCTCTCTGACCGGTATGTAGATTGGAGGGGGTCAACAAGGTGACTGGTGGTGTTGATGATGTATGCAGATTGGAGGGAGTCAACAAGGTGACTGGTGGTGTTGATGATGTATGTAGATTGGAGGGGGTCAACAAGGTGACTGGTGGTGTTGATGATGTATGCAGATTGGAGGGAGTCAACAAGGTGACTGGTGGTGTTGATGATGTATGCAGATTGGAGGGGGTCAACAAGGTGACTGGTGGTGTTGATGATGTATGCAGATTGGAGGGGGTCAACAAGGTGACTGGTGGTGTTGTTGATGTATGCAGATTGGAGGGGGTCAACAAGGTGACTGGTGGAGTTGATGATGTATGCAGATTGGAGGGGGTCAACAAGGTGACTGGTGGAGTTGATGATGTATGCAGATTGGAGGGGGTCAACAAGGTGACTAGTGGTGGTGATGATGTATGCAGATTGGAGGGGGTCAACAAGGTGACTGGTGGTGTTGATGATGTATGCAGATTGGAGGGGGTCAACAAGGTGACTGGTGGTGTTGATGATGTATGCAGATTGGAGGGGGTCAACAAGGTGACTGGTGGTGTTGATGATGTATGCAGATTGGAGGGGGTCAACAAGGTGACTGGTGGTGTTGATGATGTATGCAGATTGGAGGGGGTCAACAAGGTGACAAGTGGTGTTGATGATGTATGCAGATTGGAGGGGGTCAACAAGGTGACTGGTGGTGTTGATGATGTATGCAGATTGGAGGGGGTCAACAAGGTGACTGGTGGTGTTGATGATGTATGCAGATTGGAGGGGGTCAACAAGGTGACTGGTGGTGTTGATGTATGCAGATTGGAGGGGGTCAACAAGGTGACTAGTGGTGTTGATGATGTATGCAGGTTGGAGGGGGTCAACAAGGTGACTGGTGGTGTTGATGATGTATGCAGATTGGAGGGGGTCAACAAGGTGACTGGTGGTGTTGATAATGTATGCAGATTGGAGGGGGTCAACAAGGTGTCTGGTGGTGTTGATGATGTATGCAGATTGGAGGGAGTCAACAAGGTGACTGGTGGTGTTGATGATGTATGCAGATTGGAGGGGGTCAACAAGGTGACTGGTGGTGTTGATGATGTATGCAGATTGGAGGGGGTCAACAAGGTGACAAGTGGTGTTGATGATGTATGCAGATTGGAGGGGGTCAACAAGGTGACTGGTGGTGTTGATGATGTATGCAGATTGGAGGGGGTCAACAAGGTGACTGGTGGTGTTGATGTATGCAGATTGGAGGGGGTCAACAAGGTGACTAGTGGTGTTGATGATGTATGCAGGTTGGAGGGGGTCAACAAGGTGACTGGTGGTGTTGATGATGTATGCAGATTGGAGGGGGTCAACAAGGTGACTGGTGGTGTTGATGATGTATGCAGATTGGAGGGGGTCAACAAGGTGTCTAGTGGTGTTGATGATGTATGCAGATTGGAGGGGGTCAACAAGGTGACTGGTGGTGTTGATGATGTATGCATATTGGAGGGGGTCAACAAGGTGACTGGTGGTGATGATGTATGCAGGTTGGAGGGGGTCAACAAGGTGACTGGTGGTGTTGATGATGTATGCAGATTGGAGGGGGTCAACAAGGTGACTGGTGGTGATGATGTATGCAGGTTGGAGGGGGTCAACAAGGTGACTGGTGGTGTTGATGATGTATGCAGGTTGGAGGGAGTCAACAAGGTGACTGGTGGTGTTGATGATGTACGCAGATTGGAGGGGGTCAACAAGGTGACTAGTGGTGTTGATGATGTATGCAGATTGGAGGGGGTCAACAAGGTGACTAGTGGTGTTGATGATGTATGCAGATTGGAGGGGGTCAACAAGGTGACTGGTGGTGTTGATGATGTATGCAGATTGGAGGGGGTCAACAAGTTGACTAGTGGTGTTGATGATGTATGCAGATTGGAGGGGGTCAACAAGGTGACTAGTGGTGTTGATGATGTATGCAGATTGGAGGGGGTCAACAAGGTGACTGGTGGTGTTGATGATGTATGCAGATTGGAGGGGGTCAACAAGGTGACTGGTGGTGTTGATGTATGCAGATTGGAGGGGGTCAACAAGGTGTCTAGTGGTGTTGATGATTTATGCAGATTGGAGGGGGTCAACAAGGTGACTGGTGGTGTTGATGATGTATGCAGGTTGGAGGGGGTCAACAAGGTGACTGGTGGTGTTGATGATGTATGCAGGTTGGAGGGGGTCAACAAGGTGACTGGTGGTGTTGATGATGTATGCAGGTTGGAGGGGGTCAACAAGGTGACTGGTGGTGTTGATGATGTATGCAGGTTGGAGGGGGTCAACAAGGTGACTGGTGGTGTTGATGATGTATGCAGGTTGGAGGGGGTCAACAAGGTGACTGGTGGTGTTGATGATGTATGCAGGTTGGAGGTGGTCAACAAGGTGACTGGTGGTGTTGATGATGTATGCAGATTGGAGGGGGTCAACAAGGTGACTGGTGGTGTTGATGATGTATGCAGATTGGAGGGGGTCAACAAGGTGACTGGTGGTGTTGATGATGTATGCAGATTGGAGGGGGTCAACAAGGTGACTGGTGGTGTTGATGATGTATGCAGATTGGAGGGGGTCAACAAGGTGACTAGTGGTGTTGATGATGTATGCAGATTGGAGGGGGTCAACAAGGTGACTAGTGGTGGTGATGATGTATGCAGATTGGAGGGGGTCAACAAGGTGACTGGTGGTTTTGATGATGTATGCAGGTTGGAGGGGGTCAACAAGGTGACTGGTGGTGTTGATGATGTATGCAGATTGGAGGGGGTCAACAAGGTGACTAGTGGTGTTGATGTATGCAGATTGGAGGGGGTCAACAAGGTGACTGGTGGTATTGATGATGTATGCAGATTGGAGGGTGTCAACAAGGTGACTGGTGGTGTTGATGATGTATGCAGATTGGAGGGGGTCAACAAGGTGACTGGAGGAGTTGATGATGTATGCAGATTGGAGGGGGTCAACAAGGTGACTCGTAGTGTTTGATGTATGCAGATTGGAGGGGGTCAACAAGGTGACTCGTAGTGTTTGATGTATGCAGATTGGAGGGGGTCAACAAGGTGACTGGTGGTGTTGATGATGTATGCATATTGGAGGGGGTCAACAAGGTGACTGGTGGTGTTGATGATGTATGCAGATTGGAGGGGGTCAACAAGGTGTCTGGTGGTGTTGATGATGTATGCAGATTGGAGGGGGTCAACAAGGTGACTGGAGGAGTTGATGATGTATGCAGATTGGAGGGGGTCAACAAGGTGACTCGTAGTGTTTGATGTATGCAGATTGGAGGGGGTCAACAAGGTGACCCCCTCCAATAGTGGTGTTGATGATGTATGCCTTGATGTTTTCAAGAGATTTAATCAAGAGAGAGGTCAGAGTGACAGGTCTGTAATCATTTGATGCAGATGGATGAGTTTTTTGGGACAGGTACAACAATAGATTTTTTCCATAAAGATGTCATTTCCAATGTATCCAGGGACCGCTGGAAGAGAGAGCAGAAGACACCGCTCATCTGAACAGTGTTTCAAGACACGACCACTGATGTTATCAGGCCCCGGGATCTTTTGTGCTCCAGCGCTTTGGAACACTCGTTGTACGAATTCCTCATCGATGACAAGCACTCTTGGCCAGGGGAGCAGGACGCTTGGCCAGGGGAGCAGGACGCTTGGCCAGGGGAGCAGGACCCTTGGCCAGGGGAGCAGGACCCTTGGCCAGGGGAGCAGAACGCTTGGCCAGGGGAGCATGGCGCTTGGCCAGGGGAGCAGGACGCTTGGCAAGTGGAGCAGGACGCTTGGCCAGGGGAGCAGGACGCTTGGCCAGGGGAGCAGGACGCTTGGCCAGGGGAGCAGGACGCTTGGCCAGGGGAGCAGGACGCTTGGCCAGTGGAGCAGGACGCTTGGCCAGTGGAGCAGGACGCTTGGCCAGGGGAGCATGACGCTTGGCCAGGGGAGCATGACGCTTGGCCAGTGGAGCAGGACGCTTGGCCAGGGGAGCATGACGCTTGGCCGCTTGGCCAGGTGAGCAGGACGCTTGGCCAGGGGAGCAGGACGCTTGGCCAGGGGAGCAGGGCGCTTGGCCAGGGGAGCAGGACGCTTGGCCAGGGGAGCAGGACGCTTGGCCAGGGGAGCAGGGCGCTAGGCCAGGGGAGCAGGACGCTTGCCCAGGGGAGCACGACAGGCCAAGGGAGCGGGACCGACCCCTGTTTTAAAGCAGGTGAAGAACTTGTTTAGTTCATTGGCTGTAGAGGGGCACACCCTCTCATCCAGGCAGGGATCGATTCGTTGCCTACCTTTTGAAGGAGTCTTTTGCCATATTCTTAATGCCCAACCAGGCAGATCGAGACTCTCTCAGTAACATGATCTGTTACACCTTATCCTAGTACTGGAGAGTCTCCCTGTAACATTATCTGTTACACCATATCTTTGTACTGGAGAGTCTCCCTGTAACATTATCTGTTACACCTTATCCTAGTACTATTGAGTCTCCCTGTAACATTATCTGTTACACCTTATCCTAGTACTAGAGAGTCTCCCTGTAACATTATCTGTTACACCTTATCATTGTACTAGAGAGTCTCCCTGTAACATTATCTGTTAAACCGTATCCTTGTACTGGGGAGTCTCCCTGTAACATTATCTGTTACACATTATCCTTGTACTGGAGAGTCTCCCTGTAACATTATATGTTACACATTATCCTTGTACTGGAGAGTATCCCTGTAACATTATCTGGTACACCTTATCCTAGTACTAGAGTCTCCCTGTAACATTATCTGTTACACCTTATCCTAGTACTGGAGAGTCTCCCTGTAACATTATCTGTTACACCTTATCCTAGTACTGGAGAGTCTCCCTGTAACATTATCTGTTACACCTTATCCTAGTACTAGAAAGTCTCCCTGTAACATTATCTGTTACACCTTATCCTAGTACTAGAAAGTCTCCCTGTAACATTATCTGTTACACCTTATCCTAGTACTGACATCTGGCCTTGTTATCTGTTTGTTCACCTCTCTCTGTACCTCTTTTCTTTGGAGTGAATTACCGGAGGCAAACACTGGTTTCTTCTTGTTAAGCACCACTTTCAACTCTTTGCTCACCCATGGTTTGTTGTTCGGAAATATCGTACATGTTGTTTTGGGGATCACAGAATTCAACATAGCCAGATATTACGTTAGGCAACTCGTTCCGGTCAGCTGATGATTCTTCAAATACACTCCAGGTGGAACAATCAAAGCTTCCCTGCAACTGATCAATACTGTCATTGTCCCACACCTGTATCTGTTTTTCCACCACCTTCTCCCTTCTGAGTAACTGTCTAGAAGTTGGTCATAGAAGACCAGCGTTGTGATCTGATCCAGCCAGTGGAGGTCTGGCCAAGGATGAATACGTTTTAGCGACCGAGCCGTAAGTCCATGATCTTATTTTTCCTTGTTAGACAAGTCACATACTGGGTGTAAGTACTCAAAGTGTGCTTAAGAGTACAGCTATTGAAATCCCCCGTGATGAATTTGGGCGCATCAGGAGAATTCGCATCAAGCTCTTGAGTGAGGTTAAAAATGATGTCAGCTACATTGACCCTGTTTGCTCTTGGATGGATTTAAACAACCGTCAGAAAAAGCATTGGGAATTCACGGGGGAGGTAGAAGAGGAGCAGTGACAGCATGGTGAATTCACGGGGAGGTAGAAGAGGAGCAGTGACATCATGGTGAATTCACAGGGGGAGGTAGGAGAGGAGCAGTGACAGCATGGTGAGGAGCTGAGGAGTCCTCCCGCTATGACTCGGGAAACCATGCAGTTTACACCATGATGTGCTGAGGAGTCCTCCCGCTATGACTCGGGAAACCATGCAGTTTACACCATGATGTGCTGAGGAGTCCTCCCGCTATGACTCGGGAAACCATGCAGTTTACACCATGATGTGCTGAGGAGTCCTCCCGCTATGACTCGGGAAACCATGCAGTTTACACCATGATGTGCTGAGGAGTCCTCCCGCTATGACTCGGGAAACCATGCAGTTTACACCATGATGTGCTGAGGAGTCCTCCCGCTATGACTCGGGAAACCATGCAGTTTACACCATGATGTGCTGAGGAGTCCTCCCGCTATGACTCGGGAAACCATGCAGTTTACACCATGATGTGCTGAGGAGTCCTCCCGCTATGACTCGGGAAACCATGCAGTTTACACCATGATGTGCTGAGGAGTCCTCCCGCTATGACTCGGGAAACCATGCAGTTTACACCATGATGTGCTGAGGAGTCCTCCCGCTATGACTCGGGAAACCATGCAGTTTACACCATGATGTGCTGAGGAGTCCTCCCGCTATGACTCGGGAAACCATGCAGTTTACACCATGATGTGCTGAGGAGTCCTCCCGCTATGACTCGGGAAACCATGCAGTTTACACCATGATGTGCTGAGGAGTCCTCCCGCTATGACTCGGGAAACCATGCAGTTTACACCATGATGTGCTGAGGAGTCCTCCCGCTATGACTCGGGAAACCATGCAGTTTACACCATGATGTGCTGATGAGTCCTCCCGCTATGACTCGGGAAACCATGCAGTTTACACCATGATGTGCTGAGGAGTCCTCCCGCTATGACTCGGGAAACCATGCAGTTTACACCATGATGTGCTGAGGAGTCCTCCCGCTATGACTCGGGAAACCATGCAGTTTACACCATGATGTGCTGAGGAGTCCTCCCGCTATGACTCGGGAAACCATGCAGTTTACACCATGATGTGCTGAGGAGTCCTCCCGCTATGACTCGGGAAACCATGCAGTTTACACCATGATGTGCTGAGGAGTCCTCCCGCTATGACTCGGGAAACCATGCAGTTTACACCATGATGTGCTGAGGAGTCCTCCCGCTACGACTCGGGAAACCATGCAGTTTACACCATGATGTGCTGAGGAGTCTTCCCGCTACGACTCGGGAAACCATGCAGTTTACACCATGATGTGCTGAGGAGTCCTCCCGCTACGACTCGGGAAACCATGCAGTTTACACCATGATGTGCTGAGGAGTCCTCCCGCTACGACTCGGGAAACCATGCAGTTTACACCATGATGTGCTGAGGAGTCCTCCCGCTACGACTCGGGAAACCATGCAGTTTACACCATGATGTGCTGAGGAGTCCTCCCGCTACGACTCGGGAAACCATGCAGTTTACACCATGATGTGCTGAGGAGTCCTCCCGCTATGACTCGGGAAACCATGCAGTTTACACCATGATGTGCTGAGGAGTCCTCCCGCTACGACTCGGGAAACCATGCAGTTTACACCATGATGTGCTGAGGAGTCCTCCCGCTATGACTCGGGAAACCATGCAGTTTACACCATGATGTGCTGAGGAGTCCTCCCGCTATGACTCGGGAAACCATGCAGTTTACACCATGATGTGCTGAGGAGTCCTCCCGCTATGACTCGGGAAACCATGCAGTTTACACCATGATGTGCTGAGGAGTCCTCCCGCTATGACTCGGGAAACCATGCAGTTTACACCATGATGTGCTGAGGAGTCCTCCCGCTATGACTCGGGAAACCATGCAGTTTACACCATGATGTGCTGAGGAGTCCTCCCGCTATGACTCGGGAAACCATGCAGTTTACACCATGATGTGCTGAGGAGTCCTCCCGCTACGACTCGGGAAACCATGCAGTTTACACCATGATGTGCTGAGGAGTCTTCCCGCTACGACTCGGGAAACCATGCAGTTTACACCATGATGTGCTGAGGAGTCCTCCCGCTACGACTCGGGAAACCATGCAGTTTACACCATGATGTGCTGAGGAGTCCTCCCGCTACGACTCGGGAAACCATGCAGTTTACACCATGATGTGCTGAGGAGTCCTCCCGCTACGACTCGGGAAACCATGCAGTTTACACCATGATGTGCTGAGGAGTCCTCCCGCTACGACTCGGGAAACCATGCAGTTTACACCATGATGTGCTGAGGAGTCCTCCCGCTACGACTCGGGAAACCATGCAGTTTACACCATGATGTGCTGAGGAGTCCTCCCGCTATGACTCGGGAAACCATGCAGTTTACACCATGATGTGCTGAGGAGTCCTCCCGCTATGACTCGGGAAACCATGCAGTTTACACCATGATGTGCTGAGGAGTCCTCCCGCTATGACTCGGGAAACCATGCAGTTTACACCATGATGTGCTGAGGAGTCCTCCCGCTATGACTCGGGAAACCATGCAGTTTACACCATGATGTGCTGAGGAGTCCTCCCGCTACGACTCGGGAAACCATGCAGTTTACACCATGATGTGCTGAGGAGTCCTCCCGCTATGACTCGGGAAACCATGCAGTTTACACCATGATGTGCTGAGAAGTCCTCCCGCTACGACTCGGGAAACCATGCAGTTTACACCATGATGTGCTGAGGAGTCCTCCCGCTATGACTCGGGAAACCATGCAGTTTACACCATGATGTGCTGAGGAGTCCTCCCGCTATGACTCGGGAAACCATGCAGTTTACACCATGATGTGCTGAGGAGTCCTCCCGCTATGACTCGGGAAACCATGCAGTTTACACCATGATGTGCTGAGGAGTCCTCCCGCTATGACTCGGGAAACCATGCAGTTTACACCATGATGTGCTGAGGAGTCCTCCCGCTATGACTCGGGAAACCATGCAGTTTACACCATGATGTGCTGAGGAGTCCTCCCGCTACGACTCGGGAAACCATGCAGTTTACACCATGATGTGCTGAGGAGTCTTCCCGCTACGACTCGGGAAACCATGCAGTTTACACCATGATGTGCTGAGGAGTCCTCCCGCTACGACTTGGGAAACCATGCAGTTTACACCATGATGTGCTGAGGAGTCCTCCCGCTACGACTCGGGAAACCATGCAGTTTACACCATGATGTGCTGAGGAGTCCTCCCGCTACGACTCGGGAAACCATGCAGTTTACACCATGATGTGCTGAGGAGTCCTCCCGCTACGACTCGGGAAACCATGCAGTTTACACCATGATGTGCTGAGGAGTCCTCCCGCTATGACTCGGGAAACCATGCAGTTTACACCATGATGTGCTGAGGAGTCCTCCCGCTACGACTCGGGAAACCATGCAGTTTACACCATGATGTGCTGAGGAGTCCTCCCGCTATGACTCGGGAAACCATGCAGTTTACACCATGATGTGCTGAGGAGTCCTCCCGCTATGACTCGGGAAACCATGCAGTTTACACCATGATGTGCTGAGGAGTCCTCCCGCTATGACTCGGGAAACCATGCAGTTTACACCATGATGTGCTGAGGAGTCCTCCCGCTATGACTCGGGAAACCATGCAGTTTACACCATGATGTGCTGAGGAGTCCTCCCGCTATGACTCGGGAAACCATGCAGTTTACACCATGATGTGCTGAGGAGTCCTCCCGCTATGACTCGGGAAACCATGCAGTTTACACCATGATGTGCTGAGGAGTCCTCCCGCTACGACTCGGGAAACCATGCAGTTTACACCATGATGTGCTGAGGAGTCTTCCCGCTACGACTCGGGAAACCATGCAGTTTACACCATGATGTGCTGAGGAGTCCTCCCGCTACGACTCGGGAAACCATGCAGTTTACACCATGATGTGCTGAGGAGTCCTCCCGCTACGACTCGGGAAACCATGCAGTTTACACCATGATGTGCTGAGGAGTCCTCCCGCTACGACTCGGGAAACCATGCAGTTTACACCATGATGTGCTGAGGAGTCCTCCCGCTACGACTCGGGAAACCATGCAGTTTACACCATGATGTGCTGAGGAGTCCTCCCGCTACGACTCGGGAAACCATGCAGTTTACACCATGATGTGCTGAGGAGTCCTCCCGCTATGACTCGGGAAACCATGCAGTTTACACCATGATGTGCTGAGGAGTCCTCCCGCTATGACTCGGGAAACCATGCAGTTTACACCATGATGTGCTGAGGAGTCCTCCCGCTATGACTCGGGAAACCATGCAGTTTACACCATGATGTGCTGAGGAGTCCTCCCGCTATGACTCGGGAAACCATGCAGTTTACACCATGATGTGCTGAGGAGTCCTCCCGCTACGACTCGGGAAACCATGCAGTTTACACCATGATGTGCTGAGGAGTCCTCCCGCTATGACTCGGGAAACCATGCAGTTTACACCATGATGTGCTGAGGAGTCCTCCCGCTACGACTCGGGAAACCATGCAGTTTACACCATGATGTGCTGAGGAGTCCTCCCGCTATGACTCGGGAAACCATGCAGTTTACACCATGATGTGCTGAGGAGTCCTCCCGCTACGACTCGGGAAACCATGCAGTTTACACCATGATGTGCTGAGGAGTCCTCCCGCTACGACTCGGGAAACCATGCAGTTTACACCATGATGTGCTGAGGAGTCCTCCCGCTACGACTCGGGAAACCATGCAGTTTACACCATGATGTGCTGAGGAGTCCTCCCGCTACGACTCGGGAAACCATGCAGTTTACACCATGATGTGCTGAGGAGTCCTCCCGCTACGACTCGGGAAACCATGCAGTTTACACCATGATGTGCTGAGGAGTCCTCCCGCTACGACTCGGGAAACCATGCAGTTTATACTCCTTTCCAATAAATATTGAGGGTCTTATTCTGGTGACATGATGCTTGATGATTGGCTGCCGTTTGACAAATAAAGAAATAATAACAATGCGTTTTTGAATATTTGCATAAAAATCTGTCGTTATTTGGATGGAAACCTACTAGCTACTGGGGCTGTGTCCCAAATGGAACCCTATTCCTTATGTATCACCTATGGGGCCTGGTCAAACGTAGTAGACTACATAGGGATTAGCATGCCATTTGGGATGCGTTGTAGGAAAATAACCTTCACATTAGCTACTGGTGGTTTCCATCCAATTGGTGACAGATTCTCATGAGGATATTAAAACATCTGTGGTGTTTCAACGTTGTTTTCACGTAATTTCAATTAAATAGATATTGATTTGACATCTGTGCCCAGTGGGTAGGGCTGTGGCGGTCATGAAATGTGGTCAACCGGTAACTTTCATGCAAATGACTGCCGGTCTCACGGTAAATGACCAGGAATTAACACAAACCCGGTTAGCACCTCCAGGCCTCTACCATACAAGCTGCTGATGTGAGTCCTTGGAACATTTTAACAAGTCTAATACATCCATTAAATATACACCATCACAATAATAAAATTATCGAAGATAAATCCATTTAATATACACCATCACAATAATAAAATTATCTAAGATAAATCCATTAAATATACACCATCACAATAATAAAATTATCTAAGATAAATCCATTTAATATATACCATCGCAATAATTAAATTATCTAAGATAAATCCATTTAATATACATCGTCACAATAATTACATTATAACTCCATTATTTCATGGTTTGGGCCTTCCACAAACTGTTGTCACAAAGTTGGAAGCACAGAATCATCTGGAATGTCATTGTATGTTGTAGCGTTAAGGTTTCACTGGAACTAAGGGGCCCAAACCATGAAAACCAGCCCCAGACCATTATTCCTCCTCCACCAAACTTTACAGTTGGCACTATGCATTGGGGCAGGTAGCGTTCTCCTGGCATCCGCCAAACCCAGATGGTGAAGCGTGATTCATCACTCCAGAGAATGCGTTTCCACTGGTCCACAGTCCAATGGCGGCGAGTTTTACACCACTCCAGCCGACGCTTGGCATTGCGCGCGGTGATCTTAAGCTTGTGTGCAGCTGCTCGGCCATGGATTGGAAAGCTGCCACGGTCATCCCCCTCTTCAAAGGGGGAGACACTCTAGACCCAAACTGCTACAGACCTATATCTATCCTACCCTGCCTTTCTAAGGTCTTTGAAAACCAGGTTAACAAACAGCTTCACCGTAGGGATGGTGCCAGGTTTCCTCCAGACGTGACGCTTGGCATTCAAATCAAATCAAATCAAAATGTATTTGATTGAGGCCAAATAGTTCAGTCTTGGTTTCATCAGACCAGAGCATCTTGTTTCTCATGGTCTGAGAGCTCTTTAGGTGCCTTTTGGCAAACTCCAAATAGGCTGTCATGTGCTGTTTACTGAGGCGTGTCTTCCGTCTGGCCACTTTACCATAAAGGCCTGATTGGTGCAGTGCTGCAGAGATGGTTGTCCTTCTGGAAGGTTCTCCCTTCTCCACAGAGGAACTCTGGAGCTCTGTCAGAGTGACCATCAGGTTCTTTGTCACCTCCCTGACCAAGGCCCTTCTCCCCTGATTGCTCAGTTTGATGGAGTTTTTGCTTTTTCATTATGGGGTTTTGTGTTAATTGATGAGAAAAAATTGTAATTTAATAAAAAAAATTGCATTTTAAAACCATGATTCAGACTATATACAATGTATAAGTGAAAGTACTGTAGCAGTCCCATGGTTTTGTAAGGATGGGCTGCTCTGCGGTGCTCTGTTCCAGATGGGATGTTGTTCTGGGCTGCTCTGCGGTGCTCTGTTCCAGATGGGGTGTTTTTCTGGGCTGCTCTGCGGTGCTCTGTTCCAGATGGGATGTTTTTCTGGGCTGCTCTGCGGTGCTCTGTTCCAGATGGGATGTTGTTCTGGGCTGCTCTGCGGTGCTCTGTTCCAGATGGGGTGTTTTTCTGGGCTGCTCTGCGGTGCTCTGTTCCAGATGGGGTGTTTTTCTGGGCTGCTCTGCGGTGCTCTGTTCCAGATGGGATGTTGTTCTGGGCTGCTCTGCGGTGCTCTGTTCCAGATGGGATGTTGTTCTGGGCTGCTCTGCGGTGCTCTGTTCCAGATGGGATGTTTTTCTGGGCTGCTCTGCGGTGCTCTGTTCCAGATGGGGTGTTTTTCTGGGCTGCTCTGCGGTGCTCTGTTCCAGATGGGATGTTGTTCTGGGCTGCTCTGCGGTGCTCTGTTCCAGATGGGATGTTGTTCTGGGCTGCTCTGCGGTGCTCTGTTCCAGATGGGATGTTTTTCTGGGCTGCTCTGCGGTGCTCTGTTCCAGATGGGATGTTGTTCTGGGCTGCTCTGCGGTGCTCTGTTCCAGATGGGATGTTGTTCTGGGCTGCTTTGCGGTGCTCTGTTCCAGATGGGATGTTGTTCTGGGCTGCTCTGCGGTGCTCTGTTCCAGATGGGATGTTTTTCTGGGCTGCTCTGCGGTGCTCTGTTCCAGATGGGATGTTGTTCTGGGCTGCTCTGCGGTGCTCTGTTCCAGATGGGATGTTTTTCTGGGCTGCTCTGTGGTGCTCTGTTCCAGATAGGATGTTTTTCTGGGCTGCTCTGCGGTGCTCTGTTCCAGATGGGATGTTTTTCTGGGCTGCTCTGCGGTGCTCTGTTCCAGATGGGATGTTGTTATGGGCTGTTCCGGGGTGCTCTGTTCCAGATAAGTCATTAGATAGATCATTAGAGTAACTACACACTAATCATTACACTAATATCAATTACTAGAAGCACAAAATGGTGTCAGTTAGGCGATCTTGATCAGTGGGTGCTTTGTGGGGTTTTTTCACATGCGATTGTGCTTTATAACCTTAACTTTATAATATCTGTTGTTAGCACGGTAGCTTTGTGTAATGGAAGTGCTGTTAGCACGGTAGCTTTGTGTAATGGAAGTGCTGTTAGCACGGTAGCTTTTTGTAATGGAAGTGCTGTTAGCACGGTAGCGTTGTGTAATGGAAGTGCTGTTAGCACGGTAGCTTTATGTAATGGAAGTGCTGTTAGCACGGTAGTTTTTTTAATGGAAGTGCTGTTAGCACGGTAGCTTTATGTAATGGAAGTGCTGTTAACAAGGTAGTTTTTTTAATGGAAGTGCTGTTAGCACGGTAGCTTTTTATAATGGAAGTGCTGTTAGCACGGTAGCTTTGTGTAATGGAAGTGCTGTTAGCACGGTAGCTTTGTGTAATGGAAGTGCTGTTAGCACGGTAACTTTGTGTAATGGAAGTGCTGTTAGCACGGTAGCTTTGTGTAATGGAAGTGCTGTTAGCACAGTAGCCTTGTGTAATGGGAGTGCTGTTAGCACGGTAGCTTTGTGTAATGGAAGTGCTGTTAGCACGGTAGCTTTGTGTAATGGAAGTGCTGTTAGCACGGTAGCTTTGTGTAATGGAAGTGCTGTTAGCACGGTAGCTTTGTGTAATGGAAGTGCTGTTAGCACGGTAGCTTTTTATAATGGAAGTGCTGTTAGCACAGTAGCTTTTTGTAATGGAAGTGCTGTTAGCACGGTAGCTTTTTGTAATGGAAGTGCTGTTAACACGGTAGCTTTTTATAATGGAAGTGCTGTTAGCACGGTAGCTTTGTGTAATGGAAGTGCTGTTAACACGGTAGCTTTATGTAATGGAAGTGCTGTTAGCACGGTAGCTTTTTGTAATGGAAGTGCTGTTAGCACGGTAGCTTTATGTAATGGAAGTGCTGTTAGCACTTTGTAATGGAAGTAGAGAAAATCACACAGTGAGAGATGCACCATATTGGCCACTCCCACAAAGCATTACACATTTATAGCATCTACTTGCAAAGGAAGTGACACAAAAGCTCTCAGCTATCAACCAATGGACCTACTGTACATTCATATATGAAGTCAACTGTTAGAAGTCTGTTAGAAGGCTTATGGCTATGTCAGATTTGGATGAAAAATACCCATCGGGGCACAGATGTTACTCCCCGTGTATAGAGTGATGCTATTGGACACAGATGTTACTCCCCGTGTATAGAGTGATGCTATTGGACACAGTCAGATGCTGCTCTCTTAAAGAGGTGATCCTGGGACCTCCACATTTTAATGGAACTGAGTGCAATTTATTAGACTGTATAAAAAAATGTGAGCTTCCCGAATTGAATCTTCGTCTAAATGAAATAAAGTGGCAAACACCTGTACCGTCAGTAGTGTCTTGGCATCAGGTCGGTCTGTCATTCTGTAATGTGATGATGTGCACCAGGTTCAGAATGATCATGTCTCCTCTAAGCATGAGCCAAATGATCCAGCTCTGGCAAAGGAGAGTGGAGTTGGATGGAGATGTAATCACCATTGCTGGCTAATTAACTTACCACCATGTTCCTAGAAAATGGATTAGCTACCAACAAACTTTCATTATCAGAGTCAGTTAGGAGTGGGCTGTAAGGGATAGGATGGCTAGAGGTGGGCTAGGCTGGCTAGGGGTAGGATGGGCTGGTTAGGGGTGGGCTGGGCTGGCTAGGGGTAGGATGGGCTGGTTAGGGGTGGGCTGGGCTGGCTAGGGGTGGGATGGGCTGGTTAGGGGTGGGCTGGGCTGGCAAGGGGTAGGATGGGCTGGTTAGGGGTGGGATAGGCTGGCTAGGGGTAGGATGGGCTGGTTAGGGGTGGGCTGGGCTGGCTAGGGGTAGGATGGGCTGGTTAGGGGTGGGCTGGGCTGGCTAGGGGTGGGATGGGCTGGTTAGGGGTGGGCTGGGCTGGCAAGGGGTAGGATGGGCTGGTTAGGGGTGGGCTAGGCTGGCTAGGGGTAGGATGGGCTGGTTAGGGGTGGGATAGGCTGGCTAGGGGTAGGATGGGCTGGTTAGGGGTGGGCTGGGCTGGCTAGGGGTAGGATGGGCTGGTTAGGGGTGGGCTGGGCTGGCAAGGGGTAGGATGGGCTGGTTAGGGGTGGGCTAGGCTGGCTAGGGGTAGGATGGGCTGGTTAGGGGTGGGCTGGGCTGGCTAGGGGTAGGATGGGCTGGTTAGGGGTGGGATAGGCTGGCTAGGGGTAGGATGGGCTGGTTAGGGGTGGGCTGGGCTGGCTAGGGGTAGGATGGGCTGGTTATGGGTGGGCTAGGATGGCTAGGGGTAGGATGGGCTGGTTAAGGGGTGGGCTAGGCTGGCTAGGGGTAGGATGGGCTGGTTAGGGGTGGGCTGGGCTGGCTAGGGGTAGGATGGGCTGGTTAGGGGTGGGCTAGGCTGGCTAGGGGTAGGATGGGCTGGTTAGGGGTGGGCTGGGCTGGCTAGGGGTAGGATGGGTAGGATAGGCTGGCTAGGTTTAAGATGGAGTGGACTAGGCTGGCTAGGGGTGGAGTAGGTTGGCTAGAGTTGGACTGGGGCGGGCTAGGTTGGACTAGGGTGGGCTAGGCTGGATAGGGATGGGCTATGGGTGGTCTAACCTGGCTAGGGGTGGGCTAAGGGTGGGCTAGGCTGGATAGGGATGGGCTATGGGTGGTCTAACCTGGCTAGGGGTAGGCTGGCTGGGGGTGGGATAGGTTAGGCTAGGGATGGACCACCCTAAGGGTGGACTAGGCTGTCTAGGGGTGGACTAAGGCAGGCTAGGGGTAGGCTTGGCAAGGGGTGGACTAGGTTTGCTAGGGGTGGACCTGGCTTGGCTAGGGGTGGACTAGGCTTGCATGGGGTAGGCTGGGTGGGATAGGGGTGGACTACACTTGCTAGTGGTGGAATAGGCTGCTAGGGGTGGAATAGGCTGCTAGAGGTGGGTTAAGCTTTGCTTGGATTGGACTAGGCTGGACTAAACTTGCTATGGGTGGACTAGGCTGGCTATGGGTGGACTAGGCTGGCTAGGGGTGGACTAGGCTGGCTAGGGGTGGAGTAGGCTGGCTAGGGGTGGACTATGCTGGCTAGGGGTGGACTAGGCTTTGTCGTGTCTTTGGCATCATTAAAACTGAATACTTATTTATCAAATAACTCTCTGTAAGTATTATTAAGCGATTAAACTGATTAATCATGTAACTGTAATTAACTAGGAAGTCGGGGCACCAAGGAAAATATTGAGATTACAAAGTTATCATTTTCCTAATATAACTTTCAGATATTTTAATATCTGATCAATTAGTCTTCAAATTAATTAATTATTATTTACCTCACGTTAGTCTCATTCCAAACGTCGTATATTGTTGGTTATCTGCACGAGCCCAGTCTTCACTATGAGTCATCCATACATCAATTGTCTTAAAATAATTTATTTACTAACTAAGTACTCACAGAAATGCATAACAAACAGTAGATAATGTTACAAGGAAATGATAGTGGATGTGCCCTAGTGGGCTAAACCGGCATGGCGGCTTGTTAGACAGAGTGATAATTATAACAATTGAAATGCTAATCCTTTGCACATGAACGCTCACTCATTCGGGAACAATTGCAATCAATATATATATTTACGGTCAGTGTGTCGTCAGGATCTCTGTTGAGAAGTTTGTTTCTGTTGGAGAGTCTGTCCGCCCGCTCTCTCTGTCTGTCGAGGTTAGAATGGATAGTTCAGAGTGACATTCATTCATGTCGTTATAGAATAGATGTTTCGGCGGTTGTCGGTCTTCGCGTTCAATGATCCCGAATTCCTAGCTGCAGACTAGTAATTAATATCAAAGACTTGTTCTTATTCTGTCTGTATCGATAGTCTAAGAGTTTAACCAAATGGTATGGTTAAAAGATTCAGCCATCTACTCAAACCTTAGGTTTATGGTCTCTACTCAAACCTTGGCTCTCTCGTGGTAAGCTGGTTTGCAACCTTTAGCCATCTCGTAATTGAGGAAAGCTCGGTCTCCTCTCAAACCTTGGCCCTCTCGATATCGAGGTAAGCTGGTCTCCTCTCAAATCTTGGCCCTCTCGTTATCGAGGTAAGCTGGTCTGGTGATAGAAAACCCGGGTGGGGATTTTATTCGTAAGAGCAGAAAAGGGCCTGTCCCAGTACGCCAGACCATAACTGTGCTCATGGGCGGTCCTCTGATTTAGTTAAACTCCAAAGGGAATTGGAGTTTCCTTCATTAACTTCTTGAGAATACAGGGGGTGCTATTTTCCCATTAGCATAATTTGCTCTACAGATTAAACTGCCTCTTATTCAATTATTGCTCTTACTATATGCATATAAATAATACCATTGGAAAGAAAACAATCTCTAGTTTCTAAAACCTTTTCAATTTTGTCTCTGAGTGATACACAAGTCATTTGACAGCACTTTCCCTGACCAAGAAGTAGAATGCAAGAAGTCTATGCTCGCTTCAACGCTCTGCCTATATATGGTCATGACCCCTATGACCAGAAACACACTTCATTCGCCTTCCTCTGGGTGTCAAGAGGACGTCAGAGGAGAAATTCTTTGTTTATCTGGTACTGACGTGAAATAAGACCTATTTCTTTGGCGTGACCGACAACTTCCGGTTTTCTGATTCGCACGAGTTGGAGCTGCGATTGTGTACTGTTTTGCTGGCGTTATGGATGAAAACTATCTCCGTGTCGAATTTTGTTTGATACATGTGACCATATCATCGTAATGTATGTTTTTTCAATATAGTTTAATCCGATTATTTGAATTTTTTCGGGAGTTTTGTGGTGTTCCGTTGTCTGATTTTATTTACGTTTGAGAGATCCGTGCCACTCGACCAGTACCTGTGCTAAATGGAGTGGGAAAGGAACAATTCTGAACGGAACCAACAACTCATCTTGACAAAGGACACTTTGATCAACATTCTGATGAAAGATCAGCCATAGTAAGACCCAATTTACGATGTTATATCATATCTGAACTGGCCGTGGGCACCTAGCCGAATCTGCCTGGTATAGCTATGCTAATTTAGCGCTACATTTTGTTTTCGTTATAAAACATTTAATAAATCTGAAATATTGTTTGGATTCACCAGATGTTGGGCTTTCAATATCTGTACGCTGTGTATTTTTCTGAAATGTTTTAAGATGAGTAATTCGTTATATGACGTTGGTCTCTGTAATTGTTCTGGCTGGGTCAGCACTATTTCAGATTGCAGCTGCAATGTAGAACTGTGATTTATACCTGAAAAATGCACATTTTTCCCAAAAAAAACTATGCTATACCATAAATATGTTATCAGACTGTCATCTTATGAAGTTGTTTCTTGGTTAGTGACTATATATATTTTTATTTAGTCGAATTAGTGATAGCTACTGACGCAGGAAAAAACTATTGGGAGTAAAAAAATCGTGTCCTCTGCTAACGTGGTTAGCTAATAGATTTACATATTGTGTCTTCCCTGTAAAACATTTTAAAAATCTGAAATGGTGGCTTTATTCACAAGACCTGTATCTTTCATCTGGTGTCTTGGACTTGTGATTTAATGATATTTAGATGCTACAAGTTACTTGTGACGCTATGCTAGCTATGCTACTCAGTGGGGGGGGGGGGGGGGGGGGTGCTACCGGATCAGGGTTGGTGACTCGTGAGAAGTTAAAGAGTCCAAAATCACATTACACAATTTCACAAACAGTATCATCCTGTCTCATTCATCTTATACAACAATTAGATGTAAGCCTCATATCTGAGGCTATTGTATAAACAGCGTTATGGTAATGTGGCCATATTGTCTCCCATGAGTTTCACAAAATTGTACCAAACGGACCAGTTCGTAGCTGGATTCTTCACCGATCTTTTATACCTTCTCCAGAACATAAATGTCGTTCGGTTTTCCAGTTCTGTGAGGTGGAAGAAATTCCTTTGTTCTCTCTCTGAAACTCACTCTCTCTCTATACTGTCTGGCCATGAGGCAGGATCTTCCCTAAGAATGTATGACCTCTCTGACCACACACTCGTAGACAGAGTGTGGGAGACAGAGGTAGGGGGATGGTGCAGAGGTAGGGGGATGGTGCAGAGGTAGGGGGATGGTGCAGAGCTGTGTCCAAAGAGGGCAACGTCATGACAGCTTGCTAGGGGTAGGCTGGGTGGGATAGGGGTGGACTACACTAGCTAGGGGTGGGATATGCTTGCTAGGGGCGGGCTAGGCTTGCTAGGGGTGGACTAGGCTTGCTAGGGGTAGGCTGGGTGGGCTAGGGGTGGACTACACTAGCTAGGGTGGGCTAGGCTGGTTAGGGGTGGGCTAGGCTTGCTAGGGGTGGACTAGGCTGGCTAGGGGTGGACTAGGCTTGCTAGGGGTAGGCTGGGTGGGCTAGGGGTGGACTACACTAGCTAGGGTGGGCTAGGCTTGCTAGGGGTGGGCTAGGCTTGCTAGGGTTGGGCTAGGCTTGCTAGGGGTGGACTAGGCTTGCTAGGGGTGGTCTAGGCTGGCTTGGTTTGGGCTAGGGGTTGAATAGGCTGCTAGGGATAGGCTAGGCTGGCTAGGGTTTGGCTAGACTCTCCAGGGTTTGGCTAACCTTGCTGGGGGTGGACTAGGGGTAGGCTGGGGTTTTCTAGGGGTAGGCTTGGTAGGGATAGGCTAGGCTTGCTAGTGGTGGGCTAGGCTGGCTACGGGTGGGCAATCTAGGCTGACTAGTGGTGGCCAGCTGGGTGTCTCTCCCTCAGTTGTTGGCAGGAGGCCTGATGTGTGTCTCTCCCTCAGTTGTTGGCAGGAGGCCTGCTGGGTGTCTCTCCCTCAGTTGTTGGCAGGAGGCCTGCTGGGTGTCTCTCCCTCAGCGTGTGGCAGGAGGCCAGCTGGGTGTCTCTCCCTCAGTTGTTGGCAGGAGGCATGCTGGGTGTCTCTCCCTCAGTTGTTGGCAGGAGGCATGCTGGGTGTCTCTCCCTCAGTTGTTGGCAGGAGGCCTGCTGGGTGTCTCTCCCTCAGCGTGTGGCAGGAGGCCAGCTGGGTGTCTCTCCCTCAGTGCGTGGTAGCCGGCCAGCTGGCTCTGTCTGGGTGACTGAGAGAGCATCTCTAATGGTCTACTAGAGACAGAGCAGCCATCTCTCACTACCACTGCTAATAAGACTCCTGATAGAAGCTGCTCCCACTGTGTAGCCATTCATCCTGCTTATTAACCTGACTGAGCCCACTACCATGGCTGCCCTCATTATCATGGCTGCCCCAGCTTCAGCCACAGCCACCCTAGCTGCTACCCAGGCTCTGTCCTCTGTACTCTGACAACCCTCCACAAATGATTGAAGATACAGAGGCAGGACTGTCATGCACACGTACACACTCACACACATATACAGACACACACACACACTCACCATGCACCCCTCACACGCTCTGGCTGCCAGAAGCACCTCTCACACGGTCCTGCTCCGTCTGCTTCAATATTTATCTCCATTGATCAGACTAGCTGCAGACTTCCTAGTTTATTTAGCTTCATAGGGTCAGTAGGGCTCATAGGGTCAGTAGGGCTCATAGGGTCAGTAGGGCTCATAGTGTCAGTAGGGCTCATAGGTCTCATAGGGCTCATAGGGTCAGTAGGGCTCATAGGGTCAGTAGGGCTCATAGTGTCAGTAGGGCTCATAGGTCTCATAGGGCTCATAGGGTCAGTAGGGCTCATAGGGTCAGTAGGGCTCATAGTGTCAGTAGGGCTCATAGTGTCTGTAGGGCTCATAGTGTCATTAGGGCTCATAGGGCTCATAGTGTCATTAGGGCTCATAGGGCTCATAGTGTCAGTAGGGCTCATAGGGCTCATAGGGTCATTAGGGCTCATAGGGCTCATAGGGCCATTAGGCCTCATAGGTCTCATAGGGTCATTAGGCCTCATAGGTCTCATAGGGCTCATAGTGTCATTAGGGCTCATAGGGCTCATAGTGTCAGTAGGGCTCATAGTGTCAGTAGGGCTCATAGTGTCAGTAGGGCTCATAGGGTCAGTAGGGCTCATAGGGTCAGTAGGGCTCATAGGGTCAGTAGGGCTCATAGTGCTCATAGTGTCAGTAGGGCTCATAGTGTCAGTAGGGCTCATAGGGTCAGTAGGGCTCATAGGGCTCATAGGGCTCATAGGGTCAGTAGGGCTCATAGTGCTCATAGTGTCAGTAGGGCTCATAGTGTCAGTAGGGCTCATAGGGTCAGTAGGGCTCATAGGGCTCATAGGGCTCATAGGGTCAGTAGGGCTCATAGTGCTCATAGTGTCAGTAGGGCTCATAGTGCTCATAGTGTCATTAGGGCTCATAGGGCCCATAGGGCCATTAGGCCTCATAGGTCTCATAGGGTCATTAGGCCTCATAGGTCTCATAGGGCTCATAGTGTCATTAGGGCTCATAGGGCTCATAGTGTCAGTAGGGCTCATAGTGTCAGTAGGGCTCATAGTGTCAGTAGGGCTCATAGGGTCAGTAGGGCTCATAGGGTCAGTAGGGCTCATAGGGTCAGTAGGGCTCATAGTGTCAGTAGGGCTCACAGGGCTCTGGTCCAAAATAGTGCACTATTTTGGGAATATGGTACCATTTGGGACACAGCCCGGGAGAAATAGGGCAGAGATGAAATGACAAGTCTCCCCAAAAAATGGGTAGGTCCCACATGTAAGTACTCCGAGTTGGGTAGCCTTCTTTCTAAATGTAATGCATGACAGTTACATGTAATCAGAGACTCCCCAACCCTGGAAGGAGGCCATGAGGACATTGGCTTGTGATGCTATCCAAATGGATGATCAACAAGGATGAGTGATCAATTATTACATCACTGAGAATGGAAAGTTGTTTAAAGTGATCTACTTGTATCTATAAGCGAAACCAGGATGTTGCATGGCCATACTCTCAACGTGAGAAAGACAGTGGTAGGTTTGAGGTTGGGGAAAACAAGACACAATGTGGTACAGTAGGTTTGAGGTTGGGGAAAACAAGACACAATGTGGTACAGTAGGTTTGAGGTTGGGGGAAAACAAGACACAATGTGGTACAGTAGTTTTGAGGTTGGGGAAAACAAGACACAATGTGGTACAGTAGGTTTGAGGTTGGGGAAAAACAAGACACAATGTGGTACAGTAGGTTTGAGGTTGGGGGAAAACAAGACACAATGTGGTACAGTAGGTTTGAGGTTGGGGGAAAACAAGACACAATGTGGTACAGTAGGTTTGAGGTTGGGGGAAAACAAGACACAATGTGGTACAGTAGGTTTGAGGTTGGGGGAAAACAAGACACAATGTGGTACAGTAGGTTTGAGGTTGGGGGAAAACAAGACACAATGTGGTACAGTAGGTTTGAGGTTGGGGGAAAACAAGACACAATGTGGTACAGTAGGTTTGAGGTTGGGGAAAAACAAGACACAATGTGGTACAGTAGGTTTGAGGTTGGGGAAAAACAAGACACAATGTGGTACAGTAGGTTTGAGGTTGGGGGAAAACAAGACACAATGTGGTACAGTAGGTTTGAGGTTGGGGGAAAACAAGACACAATGTGGTACAGTAGGTTTGAGGTTGGGGAAAAACAAGACACAATGTGGTACAGTAGGTTTGAGGTTGGGGGAAAACAAGACACAATGTGGTACAGTAGGTTTGAGGTTGGGGGAAAACAAGACACAATGTGGTACAGTAGGTTTGAGGTTGGGGGAAAACAAGACACAATGTGGTACAGTAGGTTTGAGGTTGGGGGAAAACAAGACACAATGTGGTACAGTAGGTTTGAGGTTGGGGGAAAACAAGACACAATGTGGTACAGTAGGTTTGAGGTTGGGGGAAAACAAGACACAATGTGGTACAGTAGGTTTGAGGTTGGGGGAAAACAAGGCTTCTGGAGGGAAATGTTGTCGGCATGCTCAACTGGTGTCGCTCATTCAGCTGATAAACGTTCAAAAAGTTCTCCCCATTTAAGCAACGAGACGGAATCAGAGGCTAAGCCTTCTCCGGTTTCTCCTCCATCCGTTACAGGGTCTGAGCCACCGAAGACTCCCACCGTTAGCTCTGATAAATTGAAAACCCTAGTCATTGGCGACTCCATTATCCACAATATTAGACTTAAAAGAATCATCCAGCGATCATACACTGATTACCAGGGGGCAGGGCTACCGACGTTAAGGCTAATCTGAAAAGGGTTCTGGGTAAAGCTAAAACTGGCGAGTGTAGAGAGTATAGGGATATTGTTATCCACGTTGGCACCAACGACGTTAGGACGAAACAGTCAGAGGTTTTATTTAGCAAGATTGAGCAAGATGGCGCCGACAGAGATAGTCTCCTCGCTTCGAGTCCTAAGGAAACTATGCAGTATTTATTTTTGTATGTATTAATTGTTACATTGTTAGCCCAGAAAATCTTACGTGTTATTACATACAGCCAGGAATAACTATTGGCTATAAGAGCGACGTCAACTTACCAACATAACGACTAGGAATACGTCTTTCCTGAGGCGGATACTTTGTTCACTCCACCACCCAGGACAATGATTCTAATCCCAGAGGCCGACCCAAAACAACGTTGCCGCGGAAGAGATTGTAACAAAATTGTAAGAGATTGTAAGAGATTGTAACAAAAACAACGTCTTCCAGAGAAACATCAGAGACTGTAACATTATCTGTTTCACGAAAACATGGCTCTCTCGGGATATGTTGTCGGAGTCGGTCCAGCCACCAGGATTCTTCATGTGTCGCGCCGACAGGAGTAAACATCTCTCTGGGAAGAAGAAGAAGGGCGGGGGGGTGTATGTTTCATGATTAACAACTCATGGTGTAATCATAACAACAAACAGGAACTCAAGTCCTTTTGTTCAACTGACCTAGAATTCCATAAAATCAAATGTCGACCATATTATCTCCCAAGAGAACTCTCGTCGGTTATTGTCACAGCCGTGTATATCCCTCCACAAGCAGATACCACGACGGAACTTCGTGGATACCTCAAGGAACTTCACTGGACTCTATGTAAACTGGAAACCATATATCCTGAGGCTGCATTTATTGTAGCTGGGGATTTTAACAAAGCAAATTTGAGAACAAGGCTACCTAAATTCTATCAGCATATTGATTGTAGCACACTGTAATACACTGGATCCCTGCTACTCTAACTTCTGCAATGCATACAAAGCCCTCCCCTGCCCTCCCTTCGGCAAATCCAAACATGACTCCATTTTGCTCCTACCGTCCTATAGGCAGAAACTCAAACAGGATGTAGCCACGACAAGAACCATTCAATGCTGGTCTGACTAATCGGAATCCACGTTTCAAGATTGTTTTGATCACGAGGACTGGGAAATGTTCCGGGCAGCCTCAGAGAACAACCTCAGGAGGCTGAAGAAATGTGGCTTGTCACCTAGAATCCTCACAAACTTTTACAGATGCACAATTGAGAGCACCGCCCAAAACCAAGGCTCTCCAGAGGGTGGTGCGGTCTGCACAACGCATCACCGGGGGCAAACTACCTGCCCTCCAGGACACCTACAGCACCCGATGTCACAGGAAGGACAAAAATATCATCAAGGACAACAACCACCCGAGCCACTGCATGTTCACACCACTACCATCCAGAAGGCGAGGTCAGTAGATGCAGTTGCATCAAAGCTGGTACAGAGAGACTGTAAAACAGCTTCTATCTCAAGTCCATCAGACTGTTAAACAGCCATCATTAACACAGAGAGGCTGATGCCTACATACTAACTCGATATCATTCGCCACTTTAATTAAATGGATCACTAGTCACTTTAAATAATGCTAATTTAATAATGTTTACATACGTATCTTACATTACATTACACATCTCATATGTATATACTGTATTTTACTCCATCTATTGCATCTTGTCTATACCGCTCGGTCATTACTCATCCATATATTTATATGTATATATTCTTATTCCATCCCTTTAGATTTGTGTGTATGAGGTTGTTGTTGTGGAATTGTTAGATTACTTGTTAGATATTTCTTACACTGTTCGGAACTAGAAGCACAAGCATTTCGATACACACACATTAACATCTGCTAACCATGTGTATGTGACCAATACCATTTGATTTGAGGTCACCAAGCGCAACATAGCTTCAGCCTGTAAATTATCAAGAACAATGTGTCGAGTAATTGAGTAATTGTCTCTTGCTCCCGCCCAGTTCAGGGGAGTGATGAGCTCCACAGCAGAGTCTCACAACTCAATCGCTGGTTGAAAATAGTTTTCTGCCCCTCCCAAAATATACAATTTGTAGATAATTGGCCCTTTTTCTGGGACTCCCCCACAAACAGGACCAAGCCTGGCCTGCTGAGGAGTGACGGCCTCCGTCCTAGCTGGAGGGGTGCTCTCATCTTATCTATCAACATAGACATGGCTCTAACTCCTCTAGCTCCACAATGACAAAGGGTGCAGGCCAGCCTGCTTAGTGGAGTCTGCCACTAGCACAGTCAGTGTAGTCAGCTATCCCCATTGAGGGGACGTGTGCTCCGAGCATGTGCTGATCAACTGGCAGGTGTCTTCACTGACATTTTGAACATGTCCCTGATTGAGTCTTTAATACCAACATGTTTCAAGCAGACCACCATAGTCTCTGTGCCCCAGAGCACTATACTAATTTGTCTAAATGACTACAGTCCCATAGCACTCACGTCCATAGCCATGAAGTGCTTTGAAAGTCTGGTAATGGCTCACATTAACACCATTATCCCAGAAACCGTAAACCCACTCCAATTTGCATAGCACTCAAATAGATCCACAGATGATGCAATCTCTATTGCAATCTCTATTGCACTCCACACTGCCCTTTCCCACCTGGACAAAAGGAACACCTATGTGAGAATGCTATTCATTGACTACAGCTCAGCATTCAACACCATAGGGCCCTCAAAGCTCATCACTAAGCTAAAAATCCTGGGACTAAACACCTCCCTCTGCAATTGGATCCTGGAATTCCTGACGGGCTGCCCCCAGGTGGTGAGGGTAGGTAGCAACACATCTGCCACGCTGATCCTCAACACTCGAGTCCCTCAGGGGTGCATGCTCAGTCCCCTTCTGTACTCCTGTTCACCCAGGACTGCATGGCCAGGCATGACTTCAACACCATCATTAAGTTTGCAGACGACACAACAGTGGGAGGCCTGATCACCGACAATGATGAGACAGCCTATGGGGAGGAGGTCAGACACCTGGCCGTGTGGTGCCAGAATAACAACCTATCCCTCAATGTAATCAAGATAAAGGAAGATGATTGAGGTTGAAGGGAAAAGGAGGACCGAACACGCCCCCTTTCTCATTGACGGGGCTGTAGTGGAGCAGGTTGAGAGCTTCAAGTTCCTTGGTGTCCACATCACCAACAAACTAGAATGGTCCAAACACACCAAGACAGTCGTGAAGAGGGCACGACAATACTTCTGAAAAGATTTGGCATGAGTCCTCAGATCCTCAAAAGGTTCTACAGTTGCAACATCGAGAGCATCCTGATTGGTTGCATCACTGCCTGGTATTGCAACTGCTCGGCCTCCGGCTGCAAGGCACTACAGATGGTTTTGAGTACGGCCAAGTACATCACTGGGGCTAAGCTGCCTGCCATCCAGGACCTCTACACCAGGCTGTGTCAGAAGAAGGCCCTAAAAATTGTCAAAGACCCCAGCCCCCCCAGTCATAGACTGTTCTCTCTGCTACCGCATGGCAAGCGGTACCGGAGCGCCAAGTCTTGGACCAAAAGGCTTCTCAACAGCTTTTACCCCCAAGCCATAAGACTCCTGAACAGGTAATCAAATGGCTACCCGGACTATTTGCATTGTGTCCCGCAACCCCTCTTTTATGCTGTAGCTACTCTCTGTTTATCGTCACTTTAACTATACATTCACGTACATACTACCTCAATTAGCCCGACTATCCGATGCCCCACACAAAACCCTTTTTTTTAACTTAAAATTGCACTGTTGGTTAGTAAGCATTTCACTGTAAGGTTGTTATATTCGGCGCACGTGACAAATAATACACTTTGATTTGAGACCGTGTCTCTAGGTTGGGCAAAACTAACATGGCAGTGTTCGCCTTAGCAGTCTCACTGGAATAAAGACCTCCTCCATTCCTGTCATTATTGAAAGAGATTGTGATATCTCACATCTCAAAATAGGGCTACTTAATGTTAGATCCCTCACATCCAAGGCAGTTATAGTCAATGAACTTATCACTGATCATAATGTTGATGTGATTGGCCTGACTGATACATGGCTTAAGCCTGATGAATTTACTGTTTTAAATGAGGCCTCTCCTCCTGGTTACACTAGTGACCATATCCACTGTGCTTCCCGCAATGGCGGAGGTGTTGCTAACAGTTACGACACATTTCAATTTCTAAATTACATTTTTTAACACTGCGTTTTTGTCTATTGAGTTTCTAGTCATGAAATCTATGCAGCCTCCTCAATCACTTTTTATAGCTACTGTTTACAGGCCTCCTGGGCCATATACAGCTCTATTCACTGAGTTCCCTGAATTCCTATTGGACCTTGTAGTCATGGCAGATAATAAACACATTTTTGGTGACTTCAATATTCACATGGAAAAGTCCAAAGACCCACTCCAAAAGGCTTTCGGAGCCTCATCATGTTCATCAACATCATCGACTCAGTGGGTTTTGTCAAACGTGTCCCCAGAGCGACGCATTACCACAATCATATCCTGGATCTAGTTTTGAATAAATATTATGGGACTATATGTTTTTCGTCATAATCCTGGACTATCGGACCACCATCTTATTATGTTTGCAATTGAAACAAAAAATCTGCTCAGACCCCAACCAAGTATTTTCAGAAGCCATGTTATAAATTCTTGGACACCCCAAAGATTCCTAGATGCCCTTCCAGACTCCCTTAACCTACCCAAGGACATCAGAGAACAAAACTCAGTTAACCACCTAACTGAGGATCTATATTTAACCTTGTAACACCCTAGAGAGGAGATAGCTTTCACTTCAGCAGTGATGAATTTATTAACTTCTGAGACAAAATGATCATGGTCATTAGAAAGCAAATTACGGACTCATAATTGAATCTAAGTATTTCTTCTAAGCTCAGTTGTCCTGAGTTTGCACAGAACTTCCAGGTTCTAGGATCAATGGAGACACTCACATTTTTTTATCTGCACATCTATCACTCCAGTGTTAATTTGCTAAATTGTCATTTCTAGGCTACTATGGCCTATTTATTGCCTTACCTCCTTACGCCATTTGCACAAACTGTATATAGACTTTTATATTGTGTTATTGACTGTATGTTTGTTTATTCCATGTGTAACTCTGTGTTGTTTTTGTCGCACTACTTTGTTTTATCTTGGCCAGATCGCAGTTGTAAATGAGAACTTGTTCTCAACTGGCCTACCTGGTTAAATAAAGGTGAAATAAATCATATATATATATATATTAGACAGCAAATTACGGACTCCTTTTTGAATCTGCATATTTCTCCAAGACTCAGAGTCTGTACAGAACTGCCAGGACATAAGATCAATGGAGACACTCAAGTTTTTTAATCCTGTATCTCTCAAAAGATTCACGAAAATAGTAAATGACCTGTAAACCTTCAAGCTGCCTACTGGAACCTATTTCAACTAAACTACTGAAAGAGTTGCTTCCTGTGCTTGGCCCTCCTATGTTGAACATAATAAACGTCTCCCTATCCACCGGATGTGTACAAACTCACTAAAATTGGCAGTAATAAAGCCTCTCTTGAAAAAGCCAAACCTTGAACTGGAAATTATAAAAAAACAATTGGCCTATATATATATCTTTTTAAAGTTGTTGTGCAGCAACTCAATGCCTTCCTGAAGACAAATAATGTATATGAAACGCTTAAGTCTGGATTTAGACCCCATAATAGGACTGAGACTGCACTCGTGAAGGTGGTAAATTACCTTTTAATGGCGTCAGAACAAGGCTCTGCATCTGTCCTCGTGCTCTTAGACCTTGTGTCGCTTTTGACACCATCGATCACCACATTCTTTTGGAGAGATTGTAAACCCTAATTGGTCTACACGGACAAGTTCTGGTCTGGTTTAGATCTTATCTGTCGGAAAGATATCAGTTTGTCTCTATGGATGGTTTGCCCTGTGACAAATCAATTGTACGTTTTGGTGTTCCTCAAGGTTCCGTTTTAGGACCACAATTGTTTTCACTATATATTCTACCTCTTGGGGGATGTCATTCAGAAACACAATGTCAACTTTCATTGCTATGCGGACAATACACAGCTGTATATTTTGATGAGAAATGGTGAAGCCCGATAATGTCCTACCCTGAAAGCCTGTGTTTCAGATATAAGGAAGTGGATGGCGGCAAATGTTTTACTTTTAAACTCAGACAAAACAGAGATGCTAATTCTAGGTCCCAAGGAACAAAGAGATCTGCTGTTGGATCTGACAACTAATCTTAATGGTTGTACAGTCATCTGAAATATAAATGTTTAGGACCTCAGTGTTACTTTGGACCCTGATCTTTCTTTTGACAAACATATCAAGAATATTTCAACGGCAGCTTTTTTCCATCTTTGTAAAATTGCAAAAATCTGAAACTTTTTGTCCAAAGATTATGCTGAAGAATGTATCCATGCTTTTGTCTCTTCCAGATTAGACTACTGCAATGTTCTACTTGTCGGCTACCTAAATAAAGCACTAAATAAACTTCAGTTAGTGCTAAACACGGCTGCTAGAATATTGACTAGACCCCAAAAATGTGATAATATTACTCCTGCTTCCTGTTAGGGCTGATTTTCAAGGTATTACGGCTGACCTACAAAGCATTACATTCTCAGCATTACTTTCTCATGCCCATCTCTCCGATTTGGTCCTGCAGTACATACCTACACGTACGCCACGGGCACAAGACACAGGCCTGTTTATTGCCCCTAGAATTTCTAAGCAAACAGCTGGAGGCAGGGCTTTCTATCGAGCTCTATGTTTATGTAATGGTCTGCCTATCCATGTGAACGATACAGACTCGGTCTCAACCTTTAAGTGTTCACTGAAGACTCATCTCTTCAGTAGGTCTTATGATTGAGTGTCGTCTGGTCCAGGGGTGCGAAGGTGAACGGCAAGGCACTGGTGCAATGAACCACCCTTGCTGTCTCTGCCTGGCCAGCTCCTTTCTCTCCACTCGGATTCTCTGCCTCTGACCCTATTACGGGGGCTGAGTCACTGGCTTACTGGTGCTCTTCCATGCCGTCCCTAGGAGGGGTGCGTCACTTGAGTGGGTTGAGTGGTGTGGGGGCTGTGCTTTGTCAAAGTGCCAGGGGGCTACAGTTAGTCTATTACATCTGGTGTAATTCTCCTGTCTTATCTGGTGTCCTGTGTAAATTTAGGTATGCTCCCTCTATTTCCCTCTCTCTCTCCGTCTCTCCCTCTCCTCTTGGAGGAACTGAGCCCTAGGACCATGCCTCAGGACTACCTGGGCTGATGACTCCTGGCTGTTTCCAGTCCACCTGGTCATGCTGCTGCAGGAACCCTGACCTGTTCACCAGACGTGCTACCTTGTCTCAGACATGGTGTCTTCAATTCTCTCTCTCTCTTGCTCTCTCTCTCTCTCTCTACCACACCTGCTGTCTCAACCTCTGAATGCTTGGCTATGAAAAGCCAACTGACATTTACTTCTGAGGTACTGACCGGTTTCACCTTCTACCACTGTGATTATTATTTGACCCTGCTGGTCATCTATGAACAATTG
Source organism: Salvelinus alpinus (assembly GCF_045679555.1). Lineage (NCBI taxonomy): Eukaryota > Metazoa > Chordata > Actinopteri > Salmoniformes > Salmonidae > Salvelinus > Salvelinus alpinus. The sequence goes on along the minus strand of NC_092106.1, from coordinate 41,680,137 downwards.
AAAATCTTGAAGAACAATCTGGCCTTATTGGCCATGTACTCTTATAATCTCCACCCGGCACAACCTGGCCACCAGGTTCCTGTCTTTCTAGGGAGTTTTTCCTAGCCACTGTGCTTCTATATCAGCATTGCTTTCTGTTTGGGGTTCTAGGCTGTGTTTCTGTATAAACACTTTGAGACATCTGCTGATGTAAGAAGGGCTTTATAAATAAATGTGATAAACTCAATGTTCTACAGTAGGTTTGAGGGGGAAAGAAGACTAAAGCAAGAACACAAAATATTCACACAATAGTTATAACCCTTAAGGACTTCCCAAGATTAAACCGTATAGCTGCAGAAACAACACCAAATGGGTCTATGCAAAGTGTTCATGCTTGCCATCAAAGAGCGTGACATTTACAAGTAATTTATTTCATTACGACTTGGAAGCTAAAGGGATTCAGCTGGGACTTTGTGGCCTTTTGATTTAATTACTGTCTGTTTAGTGTTTCATTTGCAGACATTGATATAATCCTATTACCAAAGAGGTTACGGGAAAAAAAATGAAAATATGGAAATGATATGCCTGGTCAATTAAAAAAAAGTTTTGAGCTGGTGAGTTCATGGTGGAGGCTGATTTCAGTTGATAAAGCCCTTCTAAGTGATTGTTTCTGTGTATAGATAAACTGCTGATGTGTCTTAGGACCATAGATATGAGGGTCATTTCAAGAAAGTAGAAATGTAGTGGTATAAAAAATAGGTGTGTAAACGCTGTTCCTGCTTCCCTGTTCGTGAATAAAGTAACATTCCCTATATTTCTAATGCATTTTCCTGGATAAACGCTTGAGTAATAGGATAATAGTAATATAAGAAAGTTAAACTGAATTCACGTGTGTTTACCCTCCACTGCACCTCTAAGGGAAGGTGTGTTTACCCTCCACTACACAGCGAAGGGAAGGTGTGTTTACATGGCCAAGGTCAAGAAGGCTGAAACACGACCACCACTGAATAAGATCCACAAGTTGAAGCGTCACGATTCAGCAAAGAAATACCCAAAGACATAATTTTCAAAGGTTTTATGGATGAAATGAGAGTGACTCTTGATGGACCAGATGGATGGGCCTGTGGCTGGATCAGTAATGGACACAGGGGCACCACTTCGAGTCAGGCGCCAGCAAGGTGGAGGAGGGGTACTGGTATGGGCTGCTATCATTAAGGATGAGGTAGTTGGACCTTTTCGGCTTGAAGATGGACTTAAACTCAACTCCCAAACCTACTGCCAGTTTCTGGAAGATTATTTCTTCGGTGGTACAGGAAGAAGTCATCAGCATGCAGGAAGGCCATGATCTTTATGCAGGACAATGCTCCATCACATCCAAGTACTCTACTGCTTGGCTAGCCAGCAAGGGCCTCAAAGATGCCCGAATAATGACCTGGCCCCCTTCCTCACCTGACTTAAATCATATTGAGAACTTGTGGGACCTTTTCAAACGTGAGATTTACAGTGAGGGAAGACAATACACCTCTTTGAACAGCATTTTGGAGGCTGTGGTTGCTGCTTCAGCGAAAGGTGACCGTGAACAGATCATCTGGAGGTGATCGTCTGACAGACTCCATGGATGAAAGGCTCATAACAGTTATTGAAAAGAAGGGTGGCTATATTGGTCACTGAATATTTATGAAAGGCCAAAAATGTTATTTAATTGTCATTTTGTGTTACTTATTTGTTACACTTACTCTAAAATGTGAGAATAAACAAGTGAGTTGGGAGAAATTATTTTTGTAATTTAGTTGCCTAATAATTGTGCACACTTATATATTCGCCTGAGAAAGACAAAACTCACTTTTCCTTTGTTAAACATTCAGGTTTGAGGTTCAATAACATTTTGGATTGACTGAGAGCATTGTGTTTGTTCAACAATAAAATTAATCCTGAGGAACACAAATGTCTAATAATTGTGCACGCAGTGTATTCTTAGGTAGCGGAATGACTTCCGCTCCCCTCCAGGCCTGACGGCAAACCATTTCTAGTAGACCTAAATTGAAGATATGCCAAATAGGAGTGGCAATATCGTCCGCTATTATCCTCAGTAATTTTCCATCCAAGTTGTCAGACCCTGGTGGCTTGTTATTGTTGATATACAACAGTGATTTGTTCACCTCTTCCACACTGACTTTATGGAATTCAAAATTACAGTTCTTGTCTTTCATAATTTAGTCAGATATACTTGGATGTGTAGTGTCAGCATTTGTTTTGGGCATGTCATGCCTAAGTTTGCTAATCTTGACAATTAAGTTCTCATTTGCAACTGCGACCTGGCCAAGATAAATCAATCAATCAATTTTATTTTATATAGCCCTTCGTACATCAGCTAATATCTCGAAGTGCTGTACAGACACCCAGCCTAAAACCCCAAACAGCTAGTAATGCAGGTGTAGAAGCATAGCAATCCGACACATACAACAACACAGAGTTACACATGGAATAAACAAAACATAGTCACAATACAGTAGAAAAAAGAAAACAAAGTCTATATACAGTGAGTATAAATGAGGTAAGATAAGGGAGTTAAGGCAATAAATAGGGCAAGTAATTACAATATAGCAATTAAACACTGGAATGGTAGATGTGCAGAAGATGAATGTGCAAGTAGAGATAGTGGGGTGCAAAGGAGCAAGATAAATACATAAATACAGTATGGGGATGAGGTAGGTAGATGGGCTGTTTACAGATGGGCTATGTACAGGCGCAGTGATCTGTGAGCTGCTCTGACAGCTGGTGCTTAAAGTTAGTGAGGGAGATATGAGTCTCCAGCTTCAGTGATTTCTTTGCAGTTCGTTCCAGTCATTGGCAGCAGAGAACTGGAAGGAAAGGCGACCAAAGGAGGAATTGGCTTTGGGGGTGACCAGTGAGATATACCTGCTGGAGCGCGTGCTACGAGTGGGTGTTGCTAT